>NC_086106.1:44597804-44837258 GCF_963921235.1 Mobula hypostoma | reverse complement strand
CCAGTTTACCACCCTCTCACTGTCCATACCACCCCGAGGGCTCAGTTTACCACCCTCTCACTGTCCATACCACCCCGAGGGCCCAGTTTACCACCCTCTCACTGTCCATACCACCCCAAGGGCCCAGTTTACCACCCTCTCACTGTCCATACCACCCAGAGGCCCCAGTTTACCACACTCTCCCAGTCCATACCACCCCGAGGGCCCAGTTTACCACCCTCTCACTGTCCATACCACCCCGAGGCCCCAGTTTACCACCCTCTCACTGTCAATACCACCCCGAGGCCCCAGTTTACCACCCTCTCACTGTCCATACCACCCCGAGGCCCCAGTTTACCACCCTCTCCCTGTCCATACCACCCCGAGGGCCCAGTTTACCACCCTCTCACTGTCCATACCACCCCGAGGGCTCAGTTTACCACCCTCTCACTGTCCATACCACCCCAAGGGCCCAGTTTACCACCCTCTCCCTGTCCATACCACCCCGAGGCCCCAGTTTACCACCCTCTCCCTGTCCATACCACCCCGAGTGCCCAGTTTACCACCCTCTCCCTGTCCATACCACCCCGAGGGCCCAGTTTACCACCCTCTCACTGTCCATACCACCCCGAGGCCCCAGTTTACCACCCTCTCACTGTCCATACCACCCTGAGGCCCCAGTTTACCACCCTCTCACTGTCCATACCACCCTGAGGCCCCAGTTTACCACCCTCTCACTGTCCATACCACCCCGAGGGCCCAGTTTACCACCCTCTCCCTGTCCATAACATCCCAAGGCCCCAGTTTACCACCCTCTCACTGTCTATACCACCCCGAGGCCCCAGTTTACCACCCTCTCACTGTCCATACCACCCCGAGGGCCCAGTTTACCACCCTCTCACTGTCCATACCACCCCGAGGCCCCAGTTTACCAACCTCTCACTGTCCATACCACCCCGTGGCCCCAGTTTACCACACTCTCCCTGTCCATACCACCCCGAGGCCCCAGTTTACCACCCTCTCACTGTGCATACCACCCCGAGGCCCCAGTTTACCACCCTCTCCCTGTCCATACCACCCCGAGGGCCCAGTTTACCACCCTCTCACTGTCCATACCACCCCGAGGGCCCAGTTTACCACCCTCTCACTGTCCATACCACCCCGAGGGCCCAGTTTACCACCCTCTCACTGTCCATACCACCCCGAGGCCCCAGTTTACCATCCTCTCCCTGTCCATACCACCCCGAGGCCCCAGTTTACCACCCTCTCCCTGTCCATAACATCCCGAGGGCCCAGTTTACCACCCTCTCCCTGTCCATACCACCCCAAGGCCCCAGTTTACCACACTCTCCCAGTCCATACCACCCCGAGGCCCCAGTTTACCACCCTCTCCCTGTCCATACCACCCCGAGGGCCCAGTTTACCACCCTCTCTCTGTCCATACCACCCCGAGGCCCCAGTTTACCACCCTCTCACTGTCCATACCACCCCGAGGGCCCAGTTTACCACCCTCTCACTGTCCATACCACCCCGAGGCCCCAGTTTACCACCCTCTCACTGTCCATACCACCCCGAGGGCCCAGTTTACCACCCTCTCCCTGTCCATACCACCCCGAGGGCCCAGTTTACCACCCTCTCCCTGTCCATACCACCCCAAGGCCCCAGTTTACAACACTCTCCCAGTCCATACCACCATGAGGGCTCAGTTTACCACCCTCTCCCTGTCCATACCACCCCGAGGCCCCAGTTTACCACCCTCTCACTGTCCATACCACCCCGAGGCCCCAGTTTACCACCCTCTCACTGTCCATACCACCTCGAGGGACCAGTTTACCACCCTCTCCCTGTCCATACCACCCCGAGGGCCCAGTTTACCACCCTCTCACTGTCCATACCACCCCGAGGCCCCAGTTTACCACCCTCTCCCAGTCCATACCACCCCGAGGGCCCAGTTTACCACCCTCTCACTGTCCATAACATCCCGAGGCCCCAGTTTACCACCCTCTCACTGTCCATACCACCCCAAGGCCCCAGTTTACCACCCTCTCCCAGTCCATACCACCCCGAGGGCCCAATTTACCACCCTCTCACTGTCCATACCACCCCGAGGCCCCAGTTTACCACCCTCTCCCTGTCCATACCACCCCGAGGGCCCAGTTTACCACCCTCTCACTGTCCATACCACCCCGAGGCCCCAGTTTACCACCCTCTCACTGTCCATACCACCCCGAGGCCCCAGTTTACCACCCTCTCACTGTCCATACCACCCCGAGGGCCCAGTTTACCACCCTCTCACTGTCCATACCACCCCGAGGCCCCAGTTTACCACCCTCTCCCTGTCCATACCACCCCGAGGCCCCAGTTTACCACCCTCTCACTGTCCATACCACCCCGAGGGCCCAGTTTACCACCCTCTCCCTGTCCATACCACCCCGAGGCCCCAGTTTACCACCCTCTCACTGTCCATACCACCCCGAGGGCCCAGTTTACCACCCTCTCACTGTCCATACCACCCCGAGGCCCCAGTTTACCACCCTCTCACTGTCCATACCACCCCGAGGCCCCAGTTTACCACACTCTCCCTGTCCATACCACCCCGAGGGCCCAGTTTACCATCCATACCACCCCGAGGCCCCAGTTTACCACCCTCTCACTGTCCATACCACCCCGAGGGCCCAGTTTACCACCCTCTCACTGTCCATACCACCCCGAGGGCCCAGTTTACCACCCTCTCACTGTCCATACCACCCCGAGGCCCCAGTTTACCACCCTCTCACTGCCCTCTCCCTGTCCATACCACCCCGAGGGCCCAGTTTACCACCCTCTCCCTGTCCATACCACTCCGAGGGCCCAGTTTACCACCCTCTCACTGTCCATACCACCCCGAGGGCCCAGTTTACCACCCTCTCACTGTCCATACCACCCTGAGACCCCAGTTTACCACACTCTCCCGGTCCATACCACCCCGAGGCCCCAGTTTACCACCCTCTCCCTGTCCATACCACCCCGAGGGCCCAGTTTACCACCCTCTCACTGTCCATACCACCCCGAGGGCCCAGTTTACCACCCTCTCCCAGTCCATACCACCCCGAGGCCCCAGTTTACCACCCTCTCACTGTCCATACCACCCCGAGGGCCCAGTTTACCACCCTCTCACTGTCCATACCACCCCGAGGCCCCAGTTTACCACCCTCTCACTGTCCATACCACCCCGAGGCCCCAGTTTACCACCCTCTCACTGTCCATACCACCCCGAGGCCCCAGTTTACCACCCTCTCACTGCCATTTACCACCCTCTCACCCTCGAGGCCAGTTTACCACCCTTCACTGTCCATACCACCCACCCCAGTTTACCACCTCTCCCGAGGCCCAGTCCATACCACCCCGAGGGCCCAGTTTACCACCCTCTCACTGTCCATACCACCCCGAGGGCCCAGTTTACCACCCTCTCACTGTCCATACCACCCCGAGGCCCCAGTTTACCACCCTCTCACTGTCCATACCACCCCGAGGGCCCAGTTTACCACCCTCTCCCTGTCCATACCACCCCGAGGGCCCAGTTTACCACCCTTTCACTGTCCATACCACCCCGAGGCCCCAGTTTACCACCCTCTCACTGTCCATACCACCTCGAGTCCCCAGTTTACCACACTCTCCCAGTCCATACCACCCCGAGGGCCCAGTTTACCACCCTCTCACTGTCCATACCACCCCGAGGCCCCAGTTTACCACCCTCTCCCTGTCCATACCACCCCGAGGCCCCAGTTTACCACCCTCTCCCTGTCCATACCACCCCGAGGGCCCAGTTTACCACCCTCTCACTGTCCATACCACCCCGAGGGCCCAGTTTACCACCCTCTCACTGTCCATACCACCCCGAGGCCCCAGTTTACCACCCTCTCACTGTCCATACCACCCCGAGGCCCCAGTTTACCACCCTCTCCCAGTCCATACCACCCCGAGGGCCCAATTTACCACCCTCTCACTGTCCATACCACCCCGAGGCCCCAGTTTACCACACTCTCCCTGTCCATACCACCCCGAGGGCCCAGTTTACCACCCTCTCCCTGTCCATACCACCCCGAGGCCCCAGTTTATCACCCTCTCACTGTCCACACCACCCCGAGGGCCCAGTTTACCACCCTCTCACTGTCCATACCACACCGAGGCCCCAGTTTACCACCCTCTCACTGTCCATACCACCCCGAGGCCCCAGTTTACCACACTCTCCCTGTCCATACCACCCCGAGGGCCCAGTTTACCACCCTCTCCCTGTCCATACCACCCCGAGGGCCCAGTTTACCACCCTCTCCCTGTCCATACCACTCCGAGGGCCCAGTTTACCACCCTCTCACTGTCCATACCACCCCGAGGGCCCAGTTTACCACCCTCTCACTGTCCATACCACCCCGAGGCCCCAGTTTACCACACTCTCCCTGTCCATACCACCCCGAGGCCCCAGTTTACCACCCTCTCCCTGTCCATACCACCCCGAGGGCCCAGTTTACCACCCTCTCACTGTCCATACCACCCCGAGGGCCCAGTTTACCACCCTCTCCCTGTCCATACCACCCCGAGGCCCCAGTTTACCACCCTCTCACTGTCCATACCACCCCGAGGCCCCAGTTTACCACACTCTCCCTGTCCATACCACCCCGAGGCCCCAGTTTACCACCCTCTCCCTGTCCATACCACCTCGAGTCCCCAGTTTACCACACTCTCCCTGTCCATACCACCTCGAGTCCCCAGTTTACCACCCTCTCCCTGTCCATACCACCCCGAGGGCCCAGTTTACCACCCTCTCACTGTCCATACCACCCTGAGGCCCCAGTTTACCACCCTCTCCCTGTCCATACCACCCCGAGGGCCCAGTTTACCACCCTCTCACTGTCCATACCACCCCGAGGGCTCAGTTTACCACCCTCTCCCTGTCCATACCACCCCGAGGGCCCAGTTTACCACCCTCTCCCTGTCCATACCACCCCGAGGGCCCAGTTTACCACACTCTCCCAGTCCATACCACCCCGAGGGCCCAGTTTACCACCCTCTCACTGTTCATACCACCCCGAGGGCCCAGTTTACCACCCTCTCACTGTCCATACCACCCCGAGGGCCCAGTTTACCACACTCTCCCAGTCCATACCACCCCGAGGGCCCAGTTTACCACCCTCTCACTGTCCATACCACCCCGAGGGCCCAGTTTACCACCCTCTCACTGTCCACACCACCTCGAGGGCCCAGTTTACCACCCTCTCACTGTCCATACCACCCCGAGGCCCCAGTTTACCACCCTCTCACTGTCCACACCACCTCGAGGCCCCAGTTTACCACCCTCTCACTGTCCATACCACCCCGAGGGCCCAATTTACCACCCTCTCACTGTCCATACCACCCCGAGGCCCCAGTTTACCACCCTCTCACTGTCCATACCACCCCGAGGGCTCAGTTTACCAAAACCAAAGACAAGACGGTGCAAAAATACCACATACAAACCCCTTTTTGAAATAATATCAGTTACATACAAACTGTGCAGTTGATGGTAATTCTCATTAGTTTGCTGCGCTAAGTATGCAAAAGCAGAGAAGGAGAACGAGGAGTTTGAAAGGCACTGCAACAGTTCCCGTTAAAGTGCCCGATGCAATACAAGGAAAAACTCTAATCTATCCTTCACAAAAATATACCTATAAAAAGACTGGAAGTTGCCAAAATAAAATATTACTCATCTTTGGAAGAATTAGTTGTGGTATTCCTCTTATTAAGCCGCACTATAGTCAGTCTGACCAGACTGCACTATAGCCAGACTGATCATTAAACATTTAAATACTGGAGACATTACAAACAGCTATCAGAGGAACCCACATGAAGCTCAGCACTTTTCCTTTAGTACTACTGTGGCACCCGAACAGACAGACAGGTTTCAATTTGATTTAAGATGGTCTAGTTAACGCTGAAAGACACCCGTCTCTGGAATGGTGGTTAGATATGAGCAAAGTCACCACAAGAGGGCAGTACTCCACATTAAAACTCAAAATAAATTACTTGATACTAACCCAGCTTCATCAGCCATTTCCTGCAGCAATGAATCCACTTGATGCTAGGGAGAGACAGATTATCTGTGAGTGCTTTATACAAGAGAGAAAAATATGTTTAATCATTACAGCTGATTCAACAGCCACTTGATATGCCAGTTAGTTCTGAAGGAGTCACCAATGCTTGACAACAAATATATAATATAGGAGGTAAGATGTGAAAAATAGCAAGCAGTTAGAAGATCGTGCATCAGACTACCTACCTGAGGAAGGGACATTAACAAAGGAGCTGGCCTTTGGAAAATGGCCAATGGATCCATGCATCCACTTTAACAAGATGATTGTACTATGTCTATGGAATGTCTTTACTTTATAAAATGGTAAACTACTTTTCTTGAACTGTTGCAGCCCAGGTGACAAAACTATTTCCATAGTGTAGATAGATGCACGAGCTTTTAGGATTTTGTTCCAGCAATGATAATGCAATGTCAAGTTGGGATAGTGAGCAGCTTTGAGAGAGACTTGCCTGTTGTGATAATCCCTTGCTCTTTCCACTCTTATTCAAAGTAACACTGATCAAAGATTTGTGGATCATGCGCCTGTGGTATATGGAACATGGAACACAGACGAGTACAGCACAGGAACAGGCCATTCGGCCCACAATGTTGTGCCGAACCAGCTATAAATCAAATCAAAAACACTCAAACACTAATCCCTCATCCCTTGCACCTATATCTTCCTCACATCCAAGTGCCTATCCAATCATCTCTTAAAGGCCTCTAATGTATTTGCCTCTACCAGCACACCAGGCAGTGCATTCCATGAATCCACAACTCTCTTGAGTAAAAAACTTACCCCTCAAATTCCCCTCGAACCTATCCCCTCTCACCTTCAAATGCATGCCCTCTGATATTAGACATTTCAACCCTGGGAAACAGATACTCCCTGTCTGCTCCCACAGTCTTGTATCAGATCCCCCCCTCAGCCTCCCATGCTCCAGAGAAAACAATCCCAAGTTTATCCAGCCTCTTGCGATAGCACGTGTCCTCTAAACCAGGCAGCATCCTGGTAAACCTCATCTGCACCCTCTCCGAAACCTCAACATCCCTCCTATAGTGGGGTGGCCAGAACTGAATTCAATACTCCAGATGTGGCCTAACTGGAGTTTTTTATAAAGTTCCAACATAACCTCCTGACCTTTGAACTCAATGCCTCGACTAATAAAACGAGCCTTCTTAACCATCCTGTTGACCTGTGCAGCCACCTCCAAGGAGCTACAAAATTGGACCCCAAGATCTCTCTGCTCATCAACACTGTTGAGGACTTTGCCCTTAACAGTGTACTGTCTCCTTGCATTTGCCCTACTGAGGAGCAACACCTCACATTTATCTGGGTTAAACTCCATCTGCCATTTCTCAGCCCGTATCTGCAACTGACAACTACAACAGCGAGAAGTGCATCCAGCTTCAGCTTCTATCAATTCACATTAAGGAGTTGGAGCTGGAACTGGATGAACTCCAGATCATTTGGAAGGCTGAGGGGGTGATAGATAAGACATATCGAGAAGTAGTTACACCCAAGAAGCAGGACACAGGAAACAGGGTGACAGTCCGGACGGGGATAGAAGTTAAGGAGCCAGTGCAGAGTACCCCTGTGGCCGTCCCCCTGAACAACAGATAAATAATTTTAGAAACAGATGGGGGGAGGGTGGGGAGGACCAAACAGAGGAAAGTCATGGTGGTCGGGTCTCTGGTACTGACTCTGCCTCTAGGACTCACACGGGAAAGGGGAAGAAGAGGCACACTGTGGTGACAGGGGATTCGTTAGTTAAGGAACGGACAGGAGGTTCTGTTGGCGAAACAAGATTCCAGCATGGTATGATGCCTCCTGGGTGCCAGGGTCTGTGATATCTCAGATCGAGTCTTCAGCAAGTGGGAAGGTGAGCAGCCAGAAGCCGTGGTCCATGTAGGTATCAGTGACATGGGTAGGATGAGTGATGAGGTTCTGCATAGTGAGGTCAGGGAGTTAGGTGCTTAGTAAAAGGGCAGGGCTCCGGGGTTGTGCTCTCAGGATTGCTACCCATGCCGTGTGCTAGTGAGGCCAGAACTAGGAAGATTATACAGTTTAATAAGTGGCTAAGGAATTGGTGTAGGAGGCAGGGCATAAGATTTTTGGATCACTGGGCTCTCTTCCAGGGAAGATGGGACCTGTACAGAAGGGATGGTTTGCACCTGAATTGGAGGAGGTCTAATATCTCAACGGGAAGGTTTGTTAATGCTGTACAGTGGGGTTTAAACTAGAGGTACAGGGGGATGGGAACCAGAGTGTCAGAACAGTTAGTAGAGAGGTTGTGGAGGCAGATGTTGGTAAGACCTCAGATAAACTCAGAGATTGATAGGTATCTGAGTAGGCAGGGCATCAAAGGTTATGATGAGAAGGCAGGGGAGTGGGACTAAATGGGAGAATGGATCAGCTCATGATAAAATGGCAGAGTAGACTAGATGGGCCGAATGGCCGACTTCTGATCCTTTGTCTTATGGTCTTATGGTCTTATAAAGTCAGAAACCAAAGGTTGAGCATGGTGGGACTAATGATCTGAGCTGTGTGTATTTCAATGCAAGAAGTATCGTCCAAAAGGCGGATGATAGTGCGGAAGATGAGGTAGCTGGTTGACAAACAGAGGCAATGTGTAGTGAAGAGAGGCTGTTGATAGGGCAAAACTGCAGTCAACAGGATGAGTTGCAATGTAAAAGGCGGACAAAATCGAAAAGGGTGAACATAGGACTGAAAGCGTTATATTTGAATGCGCACAGTGTATGGAATAAGGTAGATGAACTTGCCGCACAGCTACAGATCGGCAGGTATGATGTTGTAGGCATCGCTGAATCACGGCTGAAAGAAGATTATAGCTGGGAGCTTAATGTCCAAGGATACACATTGTATCGAAAGGACAGACAAGAAGTCAGAGCGGGGGTGGCATTGCTCTGTTGGCAAAAAAAATCAAATCATTAGAAAGAGGTGACATAGGCTGGAAGTGTTGAATCATTGTGGATAGAGGAGGAATTGCAAGGGTAAAAAGGCCCTGATGGGAGTTGTATACAAGCCCCCAACCACGAGCAAGAGTGTGGCCTACAAATTACAACGGGAGATAGAAAATGCATGGCAAAAGAGAAAGGTTACAATAGAAACAGGGAATTTCAATGTACTGGGAAAATCAGGTTAGTGCTGGATTCCAGGAGGGGGAGTTTCTAGAAAACCTATGAGATGGTTTTTTCGAGCAGTTTGTGGCTGAGCCCACTCAGGGATCGGCTATTCTGGATTGAGTGTTGTGCAATGATCCAGAATTGATTACAGAGCTCAAGGCAAAAGAATCCTCAGAGGCAAGTGATCATAATATGATGAAATTCATCTCGAAAGAGAAGCTAAAGTCAGATGTTACAGTGGAGTAAAGGGAATTACAGAGGCATGAGAGAGTCGTCTAGAATTGATTGGAAAAGAACACTGACAGGGATGACAGCAGAGCGACAATGGCTAGAATTTCTGGAGCAATTCAGAAGGCACATGGTATATACATCCCAAAGAGGGAGAAGTATTCTAAAGGCAAGATGACACAACCAAGGCTAACAAGAGAAGTCAAAGCCAAAGAAAGGGCATTTAATAGAGTAAAAGTTAGTGGGAAGTTAGAGAATTGGGAAGCTTTTAAAAACCAATAGCAGACAACTACTAGTGTCATTAAGAAGTTAAACATGGAAGTAAGCTAGTCAATAATATTAAAGAGGATACCAAAACATTCCTCAAATACATTAAATAAAAGAGAGAGCCAAGAGTGGATATCAGGCCACTGGAAAACGATGCTGGAAAGGTAGTAATAGGTGACAACAAAATGGCAGACGAACTGAATAAATATTTTGTGTCAGTCTCCACTGTGGAAGACACGAGTAGTATGGTGGAAGTTCCAGGTGTCAGGGGACATGAAGTGTGTGAAGTTACCATTACTAGAGAGAAGGTTCTTGGAAAAACTAAACACGAGGAATTCTGCAGATGCTGGAAATTCAAGCAACACACATCAAATTTGCTGGTGAACCCAGCAGGCCAGGCAGCATCTCTAGGAAGAGGTACAGTCGACGTTTCGGGCCAAGACCCTTCATCAGGACTGGGAGATCCTGCTTTCTCTGGCGGACAGAGCATAGGTGTTCAGCAAAACAATCTCATCATACAGAAGGCCACATCGGGAGCACCGGACGCAGTATATCACCCCAGCCGACTCACAGGTGAAGTGTCACCTCACCTGGAAGGACTGTCTAGGGCCCTGAATGGTGGTAAGGGAGGAAATGTAAGGGCATGTGTAAATAAATAAATAAGGGATGGGATGGTATTGGCCTGGGGTGATATACTGCGTCCGGTGTCCCGATGTGGCCTCCCATATATTGCCGAGACCCGACACAGACCGGGAGATCGTTTTGCTGAACACCTACGCTCTGTCCGCCAGAGAAAGCAGGATCTCCCAGTGGCCACACATTTTAATTCCACATCCCATTCCCATTCTGACATGTCTATCCACGGCCTCCTCTACTGTGAAGATGAAGCCACACTCAGGTTGGAGGAACAACACCTTATATTCCGTCTGGGTAGCCTCCAACCTGATGGCATGAACATTGACTTCTCTAACTTCCGCTAATGCCCCACCTCCCCCCATACCCCATCCGTTATTTATTTATATACACACATTCTTTCCCTCTCTCCTTTTTCTCCCTCTGTCCCTCTGACTATCCTCCTTGCCCATTCTCTGGGTTTTCCCCCCCTCCCCCTTTTCCTTCTCCCTGGGCCTCCTGTCCCATGATCTTCTCATATCCCCTTTGCCAATCACCTGTCCAGCTCTTGGCTCCATCCCTCCCCCTCCTGTCTTCTCCTATCATTTTGGATCTCCCCCTCCCCCTCTCAAATCTCTTACTAGCTCTTCCTTCCGTTAGTCCTGACGAAGGGCCTCTGCCCGAAACGTTGACTGTACCTGTTCCTAGAGATGCTCTTGGGAAAAGTGAAAGGTTTGAAGGTAGATAAGTCACCTGGACTAGATCATGCACACCCCAGAGTTCTTAAAGAGGTGGCTAAAGAGAACATGGAGGCATTAGTAATGATCTTTCAAGAATCATGACATTCTGGAAGGGTTGCAGAAGACTAGGAAAATGGAAATGCCTCTCCACTCTTCAAGAAGGGAAAGAGACAAAAAAAAAGGATACTTTAAGCCAGTTAGTCTGACCTTAGTGGTTGGGAAGATGTTGGATGTCAATTATTAAGGATAAGGTCTCAGGGTACTTAGTGACGCATGATAAAATAGGTCGTAGTCATGATGGTTTCAACAAGGGAAAATCTTATCTGATAAATCTGTTGGAATTCTTTAAAGAAATAACAAGCAGGATAGACAAAGGAGAATCAGTTGATGTTGTGTACTTGGATTTTCAGAAAGACTTTGACAAGGTGTGACACAAGGTTGCTTAACAAGCTATGAGCTCATGGTATTACAGGAAAGATTCTAGCATGGATAAAGCAGTGGCTGATTGGAAGGAGGCAAAGAGTGGGAATAAAGGGAGCCTTTCTGGTTGGCTGCCTGCGACTAGTGGTGTTCCACGGGGACTGTGTTGGAACTGATTTGTTTTTACATTATACGTCAGTGATTTAGATGGAATTGATGGCATTGTTGCAAAGTTTGCAGACGATATGGACAGGTGGAGGGGCAGGTAGTTTTGAGGAAGTAAAGAAGCTCCAGAAAAACTTTGACAGATTAGGAGAATGGACAAAGAAATGGCAGATGGAACACAGTGTTGAGAAATGTATGGTCATACACTTTGGTAGAAGAAAGGGTTGACTATTTTCTAAATGGGGAGAAAATACAAAAAACTGAGGTGCAAAGGGACTTGAGAGTCCTTGTGCAGGATTCCCTAAAGGTTAATTTGCAGGTTGAGCCTGTGGTGAGGAAGGCAAATGAAATGTAAGCATTCATTTCAAGAGGACTGTTTTATAAAAGCAAGGATGTGATGTTGAGACTCTATAAAGCACTTGTGAAGACTCACTTGAAGCATTGTGAGCAGTTTTGGGCCACTTACCTTAGAAAGGATGTGCTGAAACTGGAGAGGGTTCAAAGGAAGCTGAAGAAAATAATTCCTGGACCTGAGTGGCTTGTCATAGGAAGAGTATTTGATGGCTCTGGGCCTGTTTTCACCAGAATTCAGAAGAACGAGGGGTGACCTCATTGAAACCTATCGACTGGTTTGAGGTCTTGATAGAGGTGCACGTGGAGAGAATGTGTCCAATGGTGGGAGAGTCTAAGGCTAGGGAACAGAGTCTCCGAATAGAGAGGCTTCCTTTTAGAACAGAGTTAAGGAGGAATTTCTTTAGCCAGAGAATGGTGCATCTGTGGATTTCTCTGCCACAGGCCACTGTGGAGGGCAAGTCTTTCTGTATAGTTAAGGCGGAGGTTGATAGATTCATGATTAGTCAGGGCACAAAGGGATACAGGGAGAAGGAAAGAGATTGGGGTTGAAAGGAAAATTGGATCAACCATGATGAAATGGCAGAGCAGGCACAAAGGACTAAATGGCCTAATTCTGATCCCATATCTTACGGTCTGATGGTTTTACGATCTATATCGTGTTGTGTTCTTTGCCAGTCTTCTGCACTATCTACAACTGCACCAATCATCTGCAAAGTTACTAACCCACCCATCTACATTTTTCATCCAGATCATTTACCAACCGCAGAGGTCTCAGCACAGATCTGTGCAGAACTCCATTAATTACAGACCTCCAGCTCAAGTAAGTCCCTTCAACCACTACCCTCTGTCTTCTATGCACAATCCAAGCAGCTCTGAATCCAAGCAGCCAATTTGTCACGGATCTAATGCATCTTAATCTTCTGGATTCGCCTCCCATACAGGACTTTGTCAAACACCTTACTAAAATCCACACAAACAATATCCACTGCCCTACCCTTGTCAATCTCTCGTCACCTCAACAAAACACTCACTCAAGTTGGTAAAACAGACTGCCTAGGTGAATTGCTCCAACACACATTGTCGACAGTACAAACTGAAGCAGTTCCACACGGCAGCATTCTGGGCCAAACAATCTCCAGCTGCTTCATCAATATATCCTCCAACAATCCTCCATGAGAAGGCAGGGATACTGACTCACTGCATAATGATCTACAACTTGAAGTAGTCTGCTGTGGCAACAGCAAAACAAGCTTCTGGCCACTGTGAAAATTGGAAGGTAACTAAAAATCATAGAAAACCTACAGCACAATACAGGCCCTTCGGCCCACAGAGTTATGCCAAACATGTCCCTACCTTAGAAATTACTAAGCTTACCTATAGCCCTCTGTTTTACTAAGCTCCATGTACCTATCCAAAAGTCTTTTAAAAGACTCTATCGTATCCGCCTCCACCACCATTGCTGGCAGCCCACTCCAAGCACTCACCACTCTGAGTAAAAAACTTACCCTTGACATCTCCTCTGTACCTACTCCCCAGCACCTTAAACCTGTGTCCTCTTGTGGCAACCATTTCAGCCCTGGGAAATGGCACCAGGGCAGGAATGGATTCTCAATATTCCTGGATTTCAGTGCTTTAAAAGAGATAGAGAGGGGGAGAAAGGGGAGGAGTGGTGACATTACTGGTCAGGGATACTAGTACAGCTACAGAAAGGGTGGGTAATGTAGCAGGATCCTCTTTTGAGTCAGTATGGGTGGAAGTCAGGAACAGGAAGAGAGCAGTTACTCTACTGGGGGTATTCTATAGGCCCCCTGATAGCAGCAGAGGAGCAGATTGGGAGGCAGATTTTGGAAAGGTGCAAAAATAATGGAGGCATGGTGCAGGAGGGAGGGTTTCAGATTTATAGATAATTGGGCAGTTTTCCAGGGAAGGTGGGACCTGTTCCGGCGGGAGGTCTACATCTGAACTGGAGGGGGACAAATATTATTGCGGGTAGGTTTGCTAGGGAGGCTCCGGTAGATTTAAACTAGATACGGGGGGGGGGGGGGTGGAGAGGAACCAGAGTGCAGGAACAGATGTAGGGAAGAAGGAAGAAAAAGAAAATAGTAAGATTGTTGGCACAGTTAGTGATAAACAGAGAGTAAGAGGTGGAAAATTTCTTAAATGCATTTATTTTAATGCATTGTAAGAAAGGTGGATGAGCTTAAAGCATGGATTGATACCTGGAAGTATGATGTGGTAGCTATTAGTGAAACATGGTAACAGGAGGGGTGTGACTGGCAACTAAATATTCCTGGATTTAATTGCTTCAGGTGTGATAGAATCAGAGGGACAAGAGGCGGAGGTGTTGCATTGCTTGTCAGAGAAAATATTACTGCAGTGCTCTGGCAGGATAGATTAGAGGGCTCGTCTAGGGAGGCTATTTGAGTGGAATTGAGGAATGGGAAAGGTGCAGCAAATCTTATGGGGGTGTATTATAGACCACCAAATGGGGAGCGAGAATTGGAGGAGAAAATTTGTAAGGAGATAGCAGATCTTAATAGTAGGCACAAGGTTGTGATTGTGGGAGATTTTAATTTTCCACACACAGACTGGGAAGCCCTTACTGTAAAAGGGCTGACAACAGGAATTCTGCAGATGCTGGAAATTCAAGCAACACACATAAAAGTTGCTGGTGAACGCAGCAGGCCAGGCAGCATCTATAGGAAGAGGCGCAGTCGACGTTTCAGGCCGAGACCCTTCATCAGGACTAACTGAAGGAAGAGTGAGTAAGGGATTTGAAAGCTGGAGGGGGAGGGGGAGATGCAAAATGATAGGAGAAGACAGGAGGGGGAGGGATAGAGCCGAGAGCTGGACAGGTGATAGGCAAAAGGGGATACGAGAGGATCATGGGACAGGAGGTCCGGGAAGAAAGACGGGGGGGGGGTGACCCAGAGGATGGGCAAAATTTGACTTTATTAACTTTGCCTCCAACTTTCACCCTGCCCTCAAGTTTACCTGGTCCATTTTCGACACCTCCCTCCCCTTTCTAGATCTTTCTGTCTCTGTCTCTGGAGACAGCTTATCCACTGATGTCTACTATAAGCCTACTGACTCTCACAGCTATCTGGACTATTCCTCTTCTCACCCTGTCTCTTGCAAAAACGCCATCCCCTTCTCGCAATTCCTCCGTCTCCGCCGCATCTGCTCTCAGGATGAGGCTTTTCATTCTAGGACGAGGGAGATGTCTTCCTTTTTTAAAGAAAGGGGCTTCCCTTCCTCCACTATCAACTCTGCTCTTAAACGCATCTCCCCCATTTCACGTAGATCTGCTCTCACTCCATCCTCCCACCACCCCACTAGGAATAGGGTTCCCCTGGTCCTCACCTACCACCCCACCAGCCTCCGGGTCCAACATATTATTCTCCGTAACTTCCGCCACCTCCAACGGGATCCCACCACTAAGCACATCTTTCCCTCCCCCCCTCTCTCTGCATTCCGCAGGGATCGCTCTCTACACAACTCCCTTGTCCATTCGTCCCCCCCATCTCTCCCCACTGATCTCCCTCCTGGCACTTATCCGTGTAAGCGGAACAAGTGCTACACATGCCCTTACACTTCCTCCCTTACCACCGTTCAGGGCCCCTGACAGTCCTTCCAGCTGAGCCGACACTTCATCTGTGAGTCGACTGGGGTGATATACTGCGTCCGGTGCTCCCGATGTGGCCTTTTATATGTTGGTGAGACCCGACGCAGACTGGGAGACCGCTTTGCTGGGCATCTACGCTCTGTCCGCCAGAGAAAGCAGGATCTCCCAGTGGCCACACATTTTAATTCCACATCCCATTTCCATTCTGACATGTCTATCCACGGCCTCCTCTACTGTAAAGATGAAGCCACACTCAGGTTGGAGGAACAACACCTTATATTCCGTCTGGGTAGCCTCCAACCTGATGGCATGAACATTGACTTCTCTAACTTCCGCTAGGCCCCACCTCCCCCTCGTACCCCATCTGTTACTCATTTTTATGTACACATTCTTTCTCTCACTCTCCTTTTTCTCCCTCTGTCCCTCTGAATATACCTCTTGCCCATCCTCTGGGTCACCCCCCCCCTTGTCTTTCTTCCCGGACCTCCTGTCCCATGATCCTCTCGTATCCCCTTTTGCCTATCACCTGTCCAGCTCTTGGCTCTATCCCTCCCCCTCCTGTCTTCTCCTATCATTTTGCATCTCCCCCTCCCCCTCCAGCTTTCAAATCCCTTACTCACTCTTCCTTCAGTTAGTCCTGACGAAGGGTCTCGGCCTGAAACGTCGACTGCGCCTCTTCCTATAGATGCTGCCTGGCCTGCTGCGTTCACCAGCAACTTTTATGTGTGTTGCTTGTAAAAGGGCTGGATGGTTTGGAATTTGTAAAATGTGTGCAAGATAGTTTTTTGCAGCAATACATAGAGGTACCAACTAGAGAAGGGGCAGTGTTGGATCTCCTGTTAGGGAATGGGATGGGTCAGGTGACGGAGGTTTGTGTTGGGGAGCACTTCTGGTCCAGTGATCACAATGCTATTAGTTTCAATATAATTATGGAGAAGGATAGGACCGGACCCAGGGTTGAAATTTTTGATTGGAGAAAGGCTAACTTTGAGGAGATGTGAAAGGATTTAGAAGGAGTGGATTGGGACAATTTGTTTTATGGGAAGGATGTAATAGTGAAATGGAGGTCATTTAAAGGTGAAATTTTGAGAGTACAGAATCTTTATGTTCCTGTTAGGTTGAAAGGAAAGGTAAAAAGTTTGAGAAAGCCATGGTTTTCAAGGGATTTTGGAAACTTGGTTCAGAAAAAAAGAGAGATCTACAATAAATATAGACAGCATGAAGTAAATGAGGTGCTTGAGGAATATAAAGAATGTAAAAAGAATCTTAAGAAAGAAATTAGAAAAGCTAAAAGAAGATATGAGGTTGCTTTGGCAAGTAAAGTGAAAATAAATCCCAAGGGTTTCTACAGTTATATTAATAGCAAAAGGATAGTGAGGGATAAAATTGGTCCCTTAGAGAATCAGAGTGGGTGCTATGTGTGGAGCCAAAAGAGATGGAGAAGATTCTTAATAATTTCTTTTCTTCGGTATTCACTAAGAAGGATATTGAATTGTGTAAGGGAAATGGGTAGGGAAGTTATGGAAACTATGATGATTAAAGAAGTAGTACTGGAGCTTTTAAGGAATATAAAAGTGGATAAGTCTCCAGGTCCTGACAGGATATTCTCTAGGACATTGAGGGCAGTTAGTGTGGAAATAGCAGGGGCTCTGACAGAAATATTTCAAATGTCATTAGAAACGGGGATGGTGCCAGAGGATTGGCGTATTGCTCATGTTCTTCCATTGTTTAAAAAGGGTCCTGAGAGTAAATCTAGCAATTATCGGCCTGTGAGTTTGATGTCAGTGGTGGGTAAATTGATGGAAAGTATTCTTGGAGATGGTATATATAATTACCTGGATAGACAGGGTCTGATTAGGAACAGTCAACATGGATTTGTGCGTGGAAGGTAATGTTTGACAAATCTTTTTGATGAGGTTACCAGGAAAGATGATGAAGGTAAAGCAGTGGATGTTGTCTACATGGACTTCAGTAAGGCCTTTGACAAGTTCCCACACGGAAGGTTGGTTAGGAAGGTTCAATCGTTAGGTATTAATATTGAAGTAGTAAAATGGATTCAGCAGTGGCTGGATGGGAGACGCCAGAGAGTGGTGGTGGAAAACTGTTTGTCAGATTGGAGGCCGGTGACTAGTGGTGTGCCTCAGGGATCTGTACTGGGTCCAATGTTATTCGTCATATACATTAATGATCTGGATGATGGGGTGGTAAATTGGATGAGTAAGTATGCAGATGATACAAAGATAGGTGGAGTTGTGGATAATAAAGTAGGTTTTCAAAGCTTGAAGAGAGATTTAGGCCAGTTAGAAGAGTGGCCTGAAAGATGGCAGATGGAGATTAATGCTGATAAATGTGAGGCGCTACACTTTGGTAGGACTAAACAAAATAGGACATACACGGTAAATGGTAAGGCATTGAAGAATGCAGTAGAACAGAGGGATCTAGGAATAATGGTGCATAGTTCCCTGAAGGTGGAATCTCATGTGGATAGGGCGGTGAAGAAAGCTTTTAGTATGCTGGCCTTTATAAATCGGAGCATTGAGTATAGGAGTTGGGATGTAATGTTGAAATTGTACAAGGCATTGGTGAGGACAAATTTGGAGTATTGTGACAGTGTTGGTCACCAAATTATAAGAAAGATGTCAAAAAAATAGAGAGAGTAAAGAGAAGGTTTACTAGAATGTTACCTGGGTTTCATCACCTAAGTTACAGAGAAAGGTTGAACAAGTTGGGTCTTTATTCTTTGGAACATAGAAGGTTGAGGGGGGACTTGATAGAGGTATTTAAGATTATGAGAGGAATAGATAGAGTTGACGTGGATAGGCTTTTTCCGTTGAGAATGGAGGAGATTCAAACAAGAGGACATGAGTTGAGAGCTAAAGGGCAAAAGTTTAGGGGTAACATGAGGGGGAACTTCTTTACTCAGAGAGTGGTAGCTGTGTGGAACGAGCTTCCAGCAGAAGTAGTTGAGGCAGGTTCGTTGTTGTCGTTTAAAGTTAAACTGGACAGCTACATGGACAGGAAAGGAATGGAGGGTTATGGGCTGAGTGTAGGTCGGTGGGACGAGGTGAGAGTAAGAGTTCGGCACGGACTAGAAGGGCCGAGATGGCCTGTTTCTGTGCTGTAATTGTTATATGGTTATAACAGGGTTGATTTCATGAGTGACTTTAGCTTCCCTAATATTGATTGGCACCTGATTAGTTCGTTATGTGCATCCAGGACGGATTCCTGTCACAGTATGTTGACAGACCAACAAGGGAGAATGCCATACTGGATCTAGTATTAGGTAACGAACCGGGTCAGGTCACAGATCTCTCAGTGGGTGAACATCTGGGGGACAGTGACCACTGCTCCCTGGCCTTTAGCATTATCATGGAAAAGGACAGAATCAGAGAGGAAAGGAAAATTTTTAATTGGGGAAGGGCAAATTATGAGGCTATAAGGCTAGAGCTTGCAGGTGTGAATTGGGATGATGTTTTTGCAGGGAAATGTACTAGACATGTGGTCGATGTTTAGCGATCTCTTGCAGGATGTTAGGGATAAATTTGTCCAAGTGAGGAAGATAAAGAATGGTAGGGTGAAGGAACCATGGGTGACAAGTGAGGTGGAAAATCTAGTCAGGTGGAAGAAGGCAGCATACATGAGGTCCAGGAAGCAAGGATCAGATGGGTCTATTGAGGAATATAGGGTAGCAAGAAAGGAGCTTAAGAAGGGGCTGAGGAGAGCAAGAAGGGGGCATGAGAAGGCCTTGGCAAGTCGGGTAAAGGAAAACTCCAAGGCATTCATCAATTATGTGAAGAACAAAAGGATGACAGGAGTGAAGGTAGGACCGATTAGAGATAAAGGTGGGAAGATGTGCCTGGAGGCTGTGGAAGTGAGTGAGGTCCTCAATGAATACTTCTCTTCGGTATTCACCAATGAGAGGGAACTTGATGACGGTGAGGACAATATGAGTGAGGTTGATGTTCTGGAGCATGTTGATATTAAGGGAGAGGAGGTGTTGGAGTTGTTAAAATACATGAGGACGAATTAGTCCCCGGGGCCTGACGGAATATTCCCCAGGCTGCTCCACGAGGTGAGGGAAGAGATTGCTGAGCCTCTGGCTAGGATCTTTATGTCCTCATTGTCCACGGGAATGGTACCAGAGGATTGGAGGGAGGCGAATGCTGTCCCCACGTTCAAAAAAAGAAGTAGGAATAGTCTGGGTAATTATACATCAGTGAGCCTTACTTCTGCGGTGGGAAAGCTGTTGGAAAAGATTCTTAGAGATAGGATCTATGGGCATTTAGAGAATCATGGTCTGATCAGGGACAGTCAGTATGGCTTTGTGAAGGGCAGATCATGTCTAACAAGCCTGATAAAGTTCTTTGAGGAGGTGACCAGGCATATAGATGAGGGTAGTGCAGTGGATGTGATCTACATGGATTTTAGTAAGGCATTTGAGATAGGTTCCACACGGTAGGCTTATTCAGAAAGTCAGAAGGCATGGGATCCAGGGAGGTTTGGCCAGGTGGATTCAGAATTGGCTTGCCTGCAGAAAGCAGAGGGTTGTGGTGGAGGGAGTACATTCGGATTGGAGGGTTGTGACGAGTGGTGTCCCATAAGGATCGGTTCTGGGACCTCTACTTTTCGTGATTTTTATTACCGACCTGGATGGGTGGGTTGGGAAGTTTGCAGACGACACAAAGGTTGGCGGTGTTGTAGATAGTATAGAGGATTGTCGAAGATTGCAGAGAGATTGATAGGATGCAGAAGTGGGCTGAGAAGTGGCAGATGGAGTTCAACCTGGAGAAGTGTGAGGCGGTACACTTTGGAAGGACAAACTCCAAGGCAGAGTACAAAGTAAATGGTAGGATACTTGGTAGTGTGGAGGAGCAGAGGGATCTGGGGGTACATGTCCACAGATCCCTGAAAGTTGTCTCACAAGTAGATAGGGTAGTTAAGAAAGCTTATGGGGTGTTGGCTTCCATAAGTCGAGAGATGGAGTTTAAGAGTCGCGAGGTAATGATGCAGCTCTATAAAACTCTAGTTAGGCTACACTTGGAGTACTGGAAGCATTGGAAAGGGTATAGAGGAGATTTACCAGGATGCTGCCTGGTTTAGAGAGTATGCATTATGATCAGAGATTAAGGGAGCTAGGGCTTTACTCTTTGGAGAGGAGGAGGATAAGAGGAGATATGATAGAGGTATACAAGATATTAAGAGGAATAAATAGAGTGGACAGCCAGTGCCTCTTCCCCAGGGCACCACTGCTCAATACAAGAGGACATGGCTTTAAGGTAAGGGGTGGGAAGTTCAAGGGGGATATTAGAGGAAGGTTTTTTACTCAGAGAGTGGTTGGTGCGTGGAATGCACTGCCTGAGTCAGTGGTGGAGGCAGATACACTAGTGAAATTTAAGAGACTTCTAGACAGGTATATGGAGGAACTTAAGGTGGGGGGTTATATGGGAGGCAGGGTTTAAGGGTCAGAACAACATTGTGGGCCGAAGGGCCTGTACTGTGCTGTACTATTCTATGTTCTATGAAAAAGCCTCTGACTATCCACACGATCAATGCCTCTTATCATCATCTTATACACCTCTATCAGGTCACCTCTCATCCTCCGACGCTCCAAGGAGAAAAGGCCGAGTTCACACAACCTATTCTCATAAGGAATGCTCCCCAATCCAGATAACATCCTTGTAAATCTCCTCTGCACCCTTTCTATGGCTTCCACATCGTTCCTGTAGTGAGGCGACCAGAACTGAGTACAGTAATCCAAGTGTGGTCTGACCAGGGTCCTAAATATATATATATATAGCAGCAACATTACCTCTTGGCTCCTAAATTCAATTCCACGATTGATGAAGGCCAATACACCATATGCCTTCTTAACCACAGAGTCAACCTGCACAACTGCTTTGAGTGTCCTATGGTCTCGGACCCCAAGATCCCTCTGATCCTCCACCCTGCTGAGAGTCTTACCATTAATACTATATTCTGCCATCATACTGTATTTGACCTACCAAAATGAACCACTTCACACTTATCTGGGTTGAACTCTATCTGCCACTTGTCAGCCTAGTTTTGCATCCTATCAATGTCCCACTGTAACTTCTGACAGCCCTCCACACTATCCACAACACCTCCAACCTTTGTGTCATCCGCAAACTTACCAACCCATCCCTCCAATTCCTCATCCATGTCATTGATAAAAATCACAAACAGTACGGGTCGCAGAACAGATCCCTGAGGCACACCACTGGTGACCGACCTCCATGCAGAATATGACCCGTCTACAATCACACTTTGTCTTCTGTGGGCAAGCCAGTTCTGGATCCACAAAGCAATGTCCCCTCAGATCCCATGCCTCCTTACATTCTCAATAAGCCTTGCATGGGGTACCTTATCAAATGCCTTGCTGAAATCCATATACACGACATCTACTGCTCTTCCTTCATCAATGTGTTTAGTCACATCCTCAAAAAAATTCAGTCTGGCTCGTAAGGCACAACCTGCCCTTGACAAAGCCATGCTGACTACTCCTAATTATATTCCTTTAAAGATAAACCTTAACAACTTTCAGATCAGGATGAGGCATTATGTGCCAAGTTATATTTAGTTTAACAGCTATATTGGTGCTGGGTTTGAGGTAATAATGGAGTTAAGAGTTTAATATCAAGCTTTCTGCCTGTTATGCTTGACTGGACTGGCTTTTCACGTAATCAGAAAGGAGGGCAAGGGTAGAAGTAAGGGAATAAAAATGAACATTATATGTAGCACCATACTTCTGTTCAGTTAAAATTACTTTCATCTGGCATGAGCTCTCAGACAATTACCAATTCCGGTAAAAAAGCTATTACTTTAGGCAATCTATTATCAAACTGAATATTGCACACTGAACTTTCCACTTTTTAGGAAAGTAACTGAAGATGATGTTTTCAGCATAGGAAACTGCCCTCAAGAAATGGAAATGGGGAATGAAAAACATGTGCTTAAAAGCCTCAAGACTTCACACAGTCCAAAGTAGGTGCACTCCCTGGCAACACTTGTGTCTCTCAGACTGAAGGGATGAGAAATGCAGGGCACACCAAAATATAAAGATAGAAGAGTCGGGCCGGCTGGTGGCGCAAAGACATTGGCGCCGGACACGGGAGTGGAGGTTCCCGGGTTCGAAACTAGTCGGGTCCGCTCCCGAGTATGCTTTCCATCTGTGCCGGGTTGAGTGTTGAGATCGCAACTCGACCTTGTAAAATAAAAGGGAAAATACTGCGAAATGTCTGTGTGAGGAGTGGCCCGTCACACAGTCTCTCTCTTGCTCTGCGCCTTGTAAAAGCCATGAAAAAGACATCTTCACGGACGCACGCACCGACTCGCACGTGCAAAAAAAATAAATAAATAAAGATAGAAGAGCCTAGAATTTTCAGTGAGAAAACCAACTGTAAGAAACATCATGTCAAGCTGTTCTGTACCCTTGTACACTGACAGGCTCAGTGTACTCTGCCTGTATTTGGTTATGGTGGGTTGAGTACTGAGAGTTGTTCTGTACCCTTGTACACTGACAGGCTCAGTGTACTCTGCCTGTATTTGGTTATGGTGGGTTGAGTACTGAGAGTTGTTCTGTACCCTTGTACACTGACAGGCTCAGTGTACTCTGCCTGTATTTGGTTATGGTGGGTTGAGTACTGAGAGTTGTTCTGTACCCTTGTACACTGACAGGCTCAGTGTACTCTGCCTGTATTTGGTTATGGTGGGTTGAGTACTGCAAGTGCACTTACATTGATCACATGGAAATGATTCAAAATTTCCCTTTAACCAACAGCTACGTTTATTCATTTTCTTTTAGCTCTTCAGCAGAGCTCTAAGTTTTAGTCGTCTCAAAGAGACAGGGTTAAAACTTACTTGAGAAATAGGTAGGTAATATTACTATGTATGGAGTCATGCATTCGACTCTGGTATGGAAAAGTCCTTCCACTGGATGGTACATTTCCCAATCTTGAGAAAGCCATTGTAGGCAAGATATTTTCCACCTTGCTGATACCATGCTGTCACTGATTTAACATACATTAGTGAATCCGATCAAGATATTGCAGGAGAACAAGGCTTCAGTGGTATTATCACCTCAATGATGCACCCATTTATCAAAAACGCCTGCCTTCAGTTTCACTTGTAAAAAGCTCGGGATAAAGTAACCAACAGGTTGCTTACAGAGTTTCAAAACGAAGGGTTTGTTCGAATTTGTAATTAAATATAATTATTTAATCAAATCTAACAAGGATACTGGCCACAATTTGAACTTTCTCCTAATGTTAGAATTAAAGATGAACCTCTTCTACCAATTTTCATGGTGATGGTAGATTAAAAAAAGGAAATGATCAGTGTCAGAAATCAGACTGATTTGATAAATCCGAAACAGATGATATCTGTATCCCTTACCTGTGGTGTAGTTAGAGTTGTGGTACTGCTCATAGTGTCCTCCATCTGCTGGGTCTGTACATCTAACGTTTCAAACTGATGTTCAAATTTATCCATTAGGGCAGAAATCTATAAGGTAAAGAAGTAACAATATTACTATACAAGTTGCCTGATGATTCTCAGGAGGACTACACACAAATTATTGCACTAATAATGTCCTGCACTCACTCCTTTCTTCCTGCAATTGTACATTGTTAAGTTCATCACAAAACTGAATTAACTTCCCATTCCGGTATTTCTTTTCCTGTGTCTTATGCTGATTCAAAATGATCATCTTCTTTCATAATCAACCACAACTAACAATATACTATTCAAATACTGTTTAATGCAACACAAGATTGACCTCTGAAATTGATGTTACTTCATTTTTTCTATTAAAATTGCATTGTTACTGACATGTCTAAATTGTATTAAATTTCTGTTGCTGCCATATCACTATCACATTACAAACAACAGTTCACAACTTTATACTGCCCTCACAGTTTGAAAAGTCTTCCACTCCAAATCAACATCAGAGCACCAAAATGCAACTTGTTGCTTTGATGTCACAGCATAAATGCCCTCAGAGTCAATCTTCTGAATATTTCAGCATCCACCCAGCAATCAGTAGTACAAGGTGGGCTGATGCACTCCTCCTTTTTACACGGAAGAAATGTGTTCATACAAATCATTTACTATAATAGTCAAAACAGTAAATGCTGAAAATATTCTGATTTACAATAATGATTCAAGAATATATTACAAGTATAGTTTTATTTTATATCTTGTGGAAGGGAGGCCTGAGTGATTATAAACACTACTTCCTAACTGTATGTTTCTTCTATTTCTGACTGCCAATGTCAACCACTTTTCTGACCAGATCCAACTGGGCATGGGTGGGTCCACAACCTGACTTAATCATGTCTCCAAAATATTACAGAATACACAGGGAATGAAAGAAAAGTCAGAATTTTCCTTTTTTTTTGTTTGAATACAATATTGTGAAACATCCAACCACAATGACAGCAATGACAGGTCATTTATATTAACAGATACCTTTTCCAGGTTCATACTTTTTAAGGTGACATCCATGGATTTGACAACTCCTGCCATCGATTTGGTTACCTAAAATAAAACATTATCATCAGTCAAGTGCAGAAAGTACCTCACCGTCATGATCAATTAGTAGCGACTCACTAATACTATACATGTCACTCCACGAACAAACATACAGGGACAGCATTTGTCATGCAGTTAACATTGAGTAAACTTGCAATGCAAATGAAGACTAGATTCTTATCCGACCATAGCAGATAATAAATTTGTTGATTGGTTCAACAGAATGATGTAGATTGTAGATAGTGATAGTCTTGACTTTACCCTTGATGACATAGCTCCTACACTGCTAATGCTTCACATCCAACTTCCATTTCATTCCTGACTTGGAAGAGGACTCAGCAGCAATTTAAGACAAGTGACAATTCTGGAAGCCCCTGCCCTTCACCAGAACACAGATATATTCCTATCCATGTAAGAGTCAAAATATCTGTCAAACACTGCAGTTTCCATCATTTCCTCTGGCAACTCATTCTATATACCCACTACCCTCCCCTCTGGTCCTTCAAATCTTTCGTGACTTACCTTGAACCCATACCCTTGAACTTGTGACCCTCCCTCACCCCACCTAGGAAAAAGACTGTGATTATGCCCCTTATATTTTATAAATCTCTATGAGGTCACCGCTCAGCCTCTTAAACGTCTGGGAATATAGTCCTAATCAACCCAGCCTCCCTTCTAATTCAAGCAATTAAAAAATCCCAGTAAAATATTTTTTCTATCTTTTTTAATGAGATCCCTTCTATAGCAGGGTGACCAGACTTCACACAATAGTCCAAGTGTGGTCTCACCAATAACTTCAACAGTCATTATGTGTCCCAACTCCTGGACTCAATGCCCTGCCCAGTGCAATAAAAGCTAGCCAAATTACCACCTTGTCTAACTGTATCTGTACTCCCAGGTCTCTTGCTTTATAAGACTCTCTTAGATAACACACTTCACTATACATAATGCCACCAATTTTGGTGTCATTAGAAAACTTAGCAACCAGTGACAATGATATTCTCATTCAAATGAATAAAAGAGTCAAGCTCTCCACACTCAGCAGCATCATTGTATATCTTATCACAGCTTAATCATATATTTCCACAATGTTGTGACCAGATTATTCCAGGTGTGGTCTCACCAATGATTTGTACAGCTGTGGCTTGTATACTCCCGTATTCAGCGCCCTGACTGTCAGTTTCAGGGAACTCTGTGACTGTACCCTTCAGCCCCTCTGTCCTACAACACTTCCCAGGGGAGTCCTGTCCTGGTTTACCTCCCCAAAATGCATCAGTTTGCACTTGTCTGAATTAAATTCCACCCGCTGTTCCCTTGCTCGCTTCCCCACTACACCACAAAGTCGGTGTCATCTGCAAACTTATGAATCTACATTATCTTCCAGCTTATTCATTTCAGTGACAAACAATAGTGGGCCTGGTAAAGAGATCACTGGTTACAGGCCTTTGTCCTCCAATCTGAAAAATTTCACCTTCCACTATTTCTTCAGCAGGGTTTGAACAGGGCACGACTGCGCAAGCTCATGGAGGTCAGCCAGTGAGAGTAGCGGGAAGTTTAAAAGCAAGCAGAGTTGAAAAGGTGACGGTTATTTCTTCAGCAGTTTGAACGGGGCACGACCGCGCAAGCGTGTGGAGGTCAGCCAGTGAGAATAGCGGGAAGAGTCTAAAAGGAAGACAGATTTACAGAGCGGGCGACGGAGTAGACGGAGACTGAGTAGGAAGGCTTTGGCTCGACGAGGCTTTGGCGATAAAGGGTCCAGGCCATGTAGGTTATCTGTTTAAAATAAAGACAAAGAGTGTGTGTGTGTGTAAGGCCGGTTTTCTGTGCTCAGTGTCAGATGTGGGAGGTCGTAGAGACTCCCGGCCTCCTGGACGACCACATCTGACTAGCTGTGATGAGCTGCAGCTCCTTAGAGACCGCATTAGGGAACTGGAGCTGCAGTTCGATGACCTTCGTCTGGTCAGGGAGAGTGCGGAGGTGATAGAGAGGAGCTATAGGCAGGTGGTCAGTGTTGTATGAAAGGAGACAGAGAAGTAGGTAACAGTCAGGAGAGGGAAGGGCAAAAAGCAGGTACTAGAGAGTGCCCCAATGGGTGTCCCCCTTAACAATAAGTATTCCTGCTTGAGTACTGTTGGGGGGGAAACGGCCTACCTGGTGGAAGCAACAGTGGTCGTGCCTCTGGCACGAAGTTTGGCCCTGTGGCTCAGATGGGTAGGGAATGGAAGAGGATGGCAGCAGTGATAGGGGACTCAATAGTTAGGGGGTCAGATAGGCGATTCTGCAGATGCAGGAAAGAAACGCAGATGGTAGTTTTCCTCCCAGGTGCCAGGGTCTGGGATGTTTCTGATCGCGTCCACGATATCCTGAAGTAGGAAGGAGAACAGCCAGAGGTCATGGTACATATTGGTACCAATGACATAGGTAGGAAAAGGGAGGAGGTCCTGAAGAAAGACTACAGGGAGTTAGCAAAGAAGTTGAGAAGCAGGACCTCAAAGGTAGTCACCTACAGCGTGGATCAGCACTTGGCGCTATGATGTTGTGGCCATTACAGACACTTGGATAGCTCAGGGGCAGGAATGGCGACTTAGAGTGCCAGGCTTTAGATGTTTCAGAAAGGACAGGAAGGGAGGCAAAAGAGGTGGGGGTGTGGCACTGCTGATCAGAGATAGTGTCACTGCTGCAGAAAAGGAGGAAGTTATGGAGGGATTGTCTACGGAGTCTTTGTGGGTGGAACTTAGGAATAGGAAGGGGACAATAACTCTACTAGGTGTTTTTTATAGACCACCGAATAGTAACAGGGACATCGAGGAGCAGATAGGGAGACAGATTCTGGAAGGGAGTAATAAGAACAGAGTTGTTGTGGTGGGAGATATTAACTTCCCAAATATTGATTGGCATCTCCCTACAGTGAGGGGTTTAGATGGGATGGAGTTTGTTAGGTGTGCTAAGGAAGGTTTCTTGACACAATATGTAGATAAGCCTACAAGAGGAGAGGCTGTACTTGATCTGGTATTGGGAAATGAACATGCTCAGGTGTCAGGTCTCTCAGTGGGACAGCATTTTGGAGATAGTGATCACAATTCTATCTCCTTTACCATAGCATTGGAGAGAGATAGGAACAGACAAGTTAGGGAAACGTTTAATTGGAGTAAGGGGAACTATGAGGCTATCAGGCAGGAACTTGGAAGCATAAATTGGAAACAGATGTTCTCAGGGAAACGTGCGGAAGAAATGTGGCAAACGTTCAGGGGATATTTGTGTGGGGTTCTGAGTAGGTACGTTCCAATGAGACATGGATAGGGTACAAGATCTGTGGTGCACAAAGGCTGTTGTAAATCTAGTCAAGAAGAAGAGCTTACGAAAGGTTCAAAAAACTAGGTAACGATATGAATCTAGAAGATCATAAGGCTTAAGGCTAGCAGGAAGAGCTCAAGAATGAAATTAGGAGAGCCAGAAAGGGCCATAGGAAGGCCTTGGCGGACAGGGTTAAGGAAAACCCCAAGGCATTCTGCAAGTATGTGAAAAGCAAGAGGATAAGACCTGAGAGAATAGGGCCAATCAAGTGTGACAGTGGAACTGGAGGAGATAGCAGAGGTACTTAATGAGTACTTTGCTTCAGTATTCACTACAGAAAAGGATCTTGGCGATTGTAGGGATGACATGCAGTGGACTGAAGAGCTCGAGAATGTAGATATTAAGAAAGAGGGTGCAAAAAAAAAGAAAAAATTAAGTAAATAAGTACATAGGGATTGGATAATTATGTCTGCGGGCAGGAACAAGCACGAACAAATTGGGATATGAACACCTACAATGGTTGGTATATAGGCTTGTATGCAACATTTTGGACCAGTGGAAATGGTCCAGAAGGGTTGTATGGAAACTATTATTACCATTTTTCTTAACAACTAATTTCATTACTTAGCCTAATAGGTTAGATTTACCACAGTACATAATTATCTATTTAAATGTTTATTTTGCTTTTATATCATCTCAATGTGTACTTAAGAATGTATAAATAATTGTAGTTTTATACATATAAAAAAATGGAAAAGGTTATATGTGTGAAAAAAGTACATGATAATTGTGAACTCCTTATCCAAATAAAAATAAAATTTAAAAAAAAAGAAAGAAAGAGGGTGCGTGAGCTTTTGGAAAGCATCGAGTTGGATAAGTCACCCAGACCAGATGGGATGTACCCCAGGCTACTGTGGGAAGCGAGGGAGGAGATTGCTGAGCCTCTGGCAACGATCTTTGCATCTTCAATGACGATGGGAGAGGTTACGGAGGACTGGAGGGGATAGTGTTCTCAAGAAATCACTTGACATACTTGGCTGTAACAGTTGGCTGGTCATGTTGCAGCTGTATAAAACGGTGGTTAGTCCACACTTAGAATATTGTGTGCTGAGGGAAAACGCAAAGTTTTTGAAAAGGTGCAGAGGTGGTTCACAAGTCTGTGGGCTGGATTAGGAAGTGTGAGCTATTACTAAGGTTGGCCAAACATCGACACAGTGCAGCACGGTTGGCAGCAATTTGATAGATCTATGCTACATTAGGATAGGGATTTTTAGAGTAGATACTCCAGACATAAGGTTTGACCAGAACTGTTGTAATTTCACAAAGCGGTCAGTGAACAAAGTATCGCAAACATGAGGAATTCTGCACCATCCTGACGAAGGGTCTCGGCCTGAAACGTTGATTGTACCTCTTCCTAGAGATGCTGCCTGGCCTGCTGCGTTCACCAGCAACTTTGAAGTGAATAAAGTATAATGGGTTTTGGATTATAGCAAAGTACATTAGAAGAAGAAAAGTATGTGGAGAGACAGGCAGGATTGGCAAAAGATTCTGGGGAACTGAGCATATAACCACTAAAGGGAGAAAGAAGGTGTGGTGAAATTAATTTGAAGCCTAAATCAGAGGATTAAGAGATGCTGTAGAGCTGCAAGCATTTTCTGAAACAAGGAATTTGAAGAATCAAGTACAAAGATGAGAGTTTAAACCTAACGAAACTGGAACAGACAAATTATGATCAGGAGAGATGGCTGAGCAAGGACTGCAGAGTTTCAGCTCAAGCTCACAGAACATGGAGGTGCACAGCCTGAAAGGCTGCCTTATAGAAGAATTAAACCAATAACTCTGAATGAATCTAACCCCTGTTCCCTGCAGATTGACCACATCCCTCTCTCATATCCATGTGCCTTTATCTAAGAGTGCCCATAACACTCGCATGCCATCTCCCTCACACCACCCTGACAAGCTATTCCAGGCTCCTCCCACTCTCTGTGTGAAAACAAAACTTGCCTTGCAATTCTCCTCAGAACTTTTCACTTTAATTACACGCCCCCCAGTGTAATACACTTCAATTCTGGAAAAAAAACATTCTGTCTACTCTATGCCATTCATAATTTTATGAACCTCTATCAAATCTTCTCTCATCTACTGCTGCTCGAAAGGAAACAATCCCAGCTTGTCCAATCTCTTCACACAGTACATGTCCTCAAAACCTGGCAGCATCCTGGTAAACACACACAAAATGCTGGAGGAACTCAGCAGGTCAAGCAACAGCTATGGAAATGAATAAACAGCTGACATTTCAGACCGAGACCCTCTGTCAGGACCGGAAAGGAGAATGAAGCCAGAAGTTGGGAGGAGGGGAAAGAGTACAAGCTAGAAGGTGATAGGTGAAGCCAGGTGAGTGGGGGAGAGGGGGATGAAGTATGAAGCTGCAAGGTGATAGGCGGAAAAGGTAAAAGGGTAGAGAAGAAGGAATCTGATAGGAAAGGAAAATGGACCATGGGAGAAAGGGAAGGAGGAGGGGCACCAGAGGGCGATGATTAACAAAGGGGGGAGAGGTAAAGATGTGTCTGGTGGTACAGCCCTGTTGAAGATGGTGGTATTTGAACAGAGAAGGCAAATGACATATGTAACTGATGTTGATACATTTGATGAGCCTAGAGGCAACAAATAAAATGGACCCATTTCCCTTCGTAAAATGAGTCAAAAACAGGGGACACTGATTCGAGGTAGAAGGTTGAAAGAAGACAGACGAATGGTAGGCATCTTAAAATTTCTGCTTGTAGAACTGTAAACTCTCATCATATTCAAGAAAGAAAGCATGCAAACATTTAGTGATCCTTGTTTTGGTAGCTCAGTGGCCTCTTTATTAGGTACTCGTGGACACCCGCACTTTACTTTGTTTATCTATGTGTAGATTTAATTCTTTCCTAAGTTACTGTGTGTTGTGTGTACCACTGTGCTTTACACACTGGTCTAGAGAAATGTCTTCTTTGACGGTATATACTGTAGCTAAATGACTTGAAATATGATCTAAGTGACTTTGACCATGGAATGATTGTTGGCGTTAGACAGGGTGGTTTGAATATCTCAGAAAAAGCTTATCTCCTGGTACTTCCACACACAACAGTCTCGAGAATTTTCAGAGAATGGTGCGAAAAATGAAAAGCATCCAGTGAGTAGCACTTCTGTGGGTGAAAATGCCTTGTTAATGAGAGAGGTCAGAGGAGAATGGCCAGACTAGTTCAAGCTGACAGGAAGGTGACAATAACTCAAATAACCACACGTTACAACAGTGGTGTGAAGAAGAGCTTCTCTGAATACACAACACATTGAACCTTGAATTGGATGGGCAGAAGACTACAAACATACACTCATGGCCACTTTAATAGGTACAGGAAGTATCCAATAAAGTGGCCACTGAATGTATATATAACTTGGATGAAAATGCAGTGGTCTTACTAGTTTGCAGATGAGACAAAATTGAATGGAGTTGTAAACAGTAAAGCTCGTTGAAGTTGGGCTGACCAGTGGCAGGCAGAATTTAATCCAGACAAGTGTGAGGTAATATACTTTGCATATCAGATTCTATTAGAACGTATAATGTCAGGGTCTTCAGGTGCTCAAACGCACAGAGAGATGCACATCTACGTTTGTATATCTCCCTGAAGATAGTGATGGGATAATAAAGAAGGCATTTGGTTCACTTGCTTTTACAGGCTGAGGATTTGTGTAGGCTGCATGAAGCAGGTGTACAAAATGTTATTTAGAGAACATTGCATTTGGAGAATTGTCTATAGTTCAGGTTGCCTATATCACAGCAATAGAGGGAGTACAGTAGAGATGTTGCCTGCAATGGAGGGATGTAGCATAATGAAAGTTTAGATAGACTAAATTTGGAACATAAGATATTTAAGAACAACAATTATTGATGTTTATAAAATACTGAGGGGCAGGGACTGAATAAATAGTCGAGAGTCCTTTTCCCAAATAGGAGGGACTAGAGGATGCAGGATTGAAATGAATGAAGAAATTCTGAAGTTAGGGGAGTAGATTTTTCCACACAGAGGGTAGTGAATATTTGAGACAAGCTGCTAGAACAGGCCTTGGAGTGTTTGAAGGCAGACAGATAAGCACTTGAATAGGAATGAAAAGGGATCTGAGCCTAACACCCGTGACATTAAACCTGATTCTGATCATGTAGACAAAAGGCACAGACAAGATTCACTTAAAGGGGCCTAGCTGTACGACTCTATTTCACCTCTGAAAGAAAATAACCTGCAGGTGCCTCCTGAGGAATTGTGATCTGCAGGCTACACGCCAAATGTTGGAAAGCAGGGTTAAGCTGACTACCTTCTTTTCAGCAGGCATGATGATGCTAAGGTGAGCTAAAGTGGATTCTTTAAGGCTTCTTTCTTTCTTATTGCACAGGTAGGAATGTGGAATGACAGCACAGCGGTATGTTCCTCTTTCAGGATGTGGGAAGTCAGGGAGTCCTTCAGTGTCTCTGATGACTACAGCTGTGAGTAGTGGACCCAGCTACAGCTCTTTGCAGACCACATTAGTGAACTGGAGCTGGAGCTGGATGCTGAGGGGTAGATAGAGCAGAGTTACAGAAAGCTAGTCTCACCTAAGATGCAGAAGGCAGGTAGCTGGTGTCTGTAAGAAGAGAGAAAGGAAGTCTATTGCAGAATACACCTGAGGTTGCTCCACTCAATAATGTATACCACTTTGGATATCGTTGGGGGGATGCTGGGGGGAGGGAACAACCAGGTCTCTGACACTGAGTCTGGTCCTGTGGCTCTGAAAGGAATGGGGGAGAAAAGCAGAGTGGTAGTGATAGGAGATTCACCGGATAGGAGAACAGACAGGGGACTCTGTTGAAGAGAGCAAGACTTCTGCTTCGTATGTTGCCTCTCAGGTGCAAGGGTCAGAGAGGTCTCAGATCAAATTCACAGCATTCTTAAGGGAGAGTTTGAGCAGCCAGGAGTTGTGGTACACATTGGTACCAACAATATAGCTAACAAAAGCAATGAGACCCTGGAGAGAGAACATAGGGAGTTAAGAAGGAACCTGAAGAGAGGGACCTCAAGGGTAGGAATCACTGGCTGGATTGCAGCCTGTTCCACATGCCTGTGAGGGAGGAATATATAGCAGACAAATGTGTGACTGAAGAGTCAGTACATGGGGGTAGGGTGTCGGATTTATAGATCATCGGGATCTCTTCCCACGAAGGTATGACCTGTACAAAAAGGACAGGTTGCATCTGAACTCAAGGTGATTGTGAGCAGGTTTGCTAGCGATGTCGGGGAGAGGTTAGACGAGGTTGGCAGGGGCATGGGAACTGAGCTGTGGCACTCAGTCGAATAGTCGGTATAAAAGTAATGTGCAGACTGTGAGGAAGGGTAAGGCATAAATGCAGTCAGTTGGATGTGTGAGGGTGATGAAGCATGGATCTTATTTAAAATAAAATACAGATCAATCAGTTTATCAAAATATGATTTTGCCATTATAGAGACAGCTGTTGCAAGGACATGGTTGGCTGTTCAATGTTGCAAGGTATAGATGTTTCAAAAAGGACAAGGAGGGATTTAAAGCAACGTCACTGCTAACTGGAGATGCTATCACAGCTGCAGGATCGCCTACCGAGTTGGTGTGGGTGGAAGTCAGAAACAGCAAGGGAGCCATCACTCTTTTGGGAGTATTCTATAGGACACCAATGGACATGGAGGAGCTGATCAGTAAAAAGATTTAGGAAAAGTGCAAAAATAACATGATTGGTACCTGCAAAAGGTGTATTTTTGACAGAATTTATAAACCCGAGAAATTCCGCAGATGCTGATAATCGAATGTAACACAAGCAAAATGCTGGAGGAACTCAGCAGGTCAGGCAGCATCTACAGAAATGAACAAACAGTTGACATTTCGGGCCGAGACCCTTCTCCAGGACTGGAAAGGAAGGGGCAAGAAGCCAGAATAAAAAGGTGGGGCGGGGAGGAGGATAGCTAGAAGGTGATAGGTGAAGCCAGGAGGGAGGGAAAGGTAAAGGGCTGGAGAAGTGAGAATCTGATAGGAGAGGAGAGTGGACCGTAGGAGAAAGGAAATGAGGAGGGGGATAGGCAGGTGAGAAGAGGTAAGAGGCCAGGGTGGTGAATAGAAGAAGAAGGGAGAGGGAAGGATTTTTTTTTACCAGAAGGAGAAATCAATATTCATGCCATTAGCTTGGAGGCTACCCAGATGGTATATAAGGTGTTGCTCCTCCACCCTGAGAGTGACCTCATCATGACACAAGAGGAAGCCATGGACCGACATGTTGGAATGGAAATGGGAACCAGAATTAAAATGTTTGGCCACTGGGAAGTTCCACTTTTGGCAGATGGAGCGGAGACGCTCGACGAAGCGGTCCCCCAATTTTCAATTTATACTGGTCTCACCAGTGTAGAGAAGGCCAGATCAGGAGCACTGGACACAATAGACAACCCTAGCAGATCCATAGCTAAAATGCTGCCTCGCCTGTAAGGACTGTTTGGAGCCCTGCTTGGAGGTGAATGGACTGGTGTAGCACTTTGGCCACTTGCAGGGTTAAGTGCTAAGAGAGAGATTTGTGGGGAGAGTTGTATAGACAAGGAAATCATGGAATTAGTGATCTCTGCAGAAAGTGGAGAAAGGGAGAGAGTTAAAGATAAGTTTATTGGTGGCATCCCTTTAGAGATGGCAGAAGATGCAGAGAATGATATGCTGAATGTGGAGGCTTATGGGGTGGTGGGTAAGGACAGAAGGAATTCTATCACCGTTAAGGTGGCAGGAAGATGTGAGTGCAGATGTTCGGGAAATGGAGGAGATGCAGGAGAGGGCAGCATTGATGGTGGAGGAAAGGAAACCCCGTTCTTTGGGTTTTTATAAATAATGAATGAGGAAGTGGAGGAGTTGTTTAGTAAGTTTGCAAAAGACACAAAGATTGATGGTGTTGTGGGTAGTGTAGAAGGTTGTTGTAGGTTACAATGGGACAGATGCAGAGCTGGGCTGAGTGGTGGCAGATAGAGTTCAGACCAGAGAAGCATGAAAAGATACACCTTGGAAGATTGAATTTGAAGGTGGAGGACGAGGTTACTGCCAGGATTCTTAGCAGTGAGGAACAGAGGAATCTTGAGGCCCAAGTCAAAAGATCCATCAAAACTACCACACGTTGACAGAGGGATTAAGGCATATGGTGTGTTGGCCTTCATTAATGAGAGACTGAGTTGAAGAGCTGAGGAGGTGTTGCAGCTCCAGAAAACCCCAGTCAGACCACACTTGGAGTTTTGTGTTCACTTCTAGTCACCTCATTATAGGAAGGATGTGGAAGCTTTAGAGAATGTGCAGAGGAAATTTATCAGGATGATTACATTAGATTCAACTTTATTGTCATTGTGCCAATTACAGATACAAAGCCAATGAGATGCAGTTAGCATCTAACCAGAAATGCAAAAGAGTAGTGTTATTTACAAAATAACTGCGAATATACTTTATTATACTTTATTGTCACCAAACAATTGATACTAGAACGTACAATAATCATAGAGATATTTGATTCTGCGCTTCCCGCTCCCTGGATTACAAATCGATAGTAAATATTAAAAATTTAAATTGTAAATCATAAATAGAAAATATAAAAATGGAAAATAAGGTAGTGCAAAAAATTGAGATGCAGGTCCGGATATTTGGAGGGTACGGCCCAGATCCGGGTCAGGATCCGTTCAGCAGTCTTATCACAGTTGGAAAGAAGCTGTTCCCAAATCTGGCCGAACAAGTCTTCAAGCTCCTAAGCCTTCTGCCGGAGGGAAGAGGGACGAAAATTGTGTTGGCTGGGTGGGTCGTGCTAGAAAATGGGTCGCCACAATGTCCTTGATTATCCTGGCAGCACTGCTCCGACAGCGTGCGGTGTAAAGTGAGTCCAAGGACGGAAGATTGGTTTGTGTGATGTGCTGCGCTGTGTTCACAATCTTCTGCAGCTTCTTCCGGTCTTGGACGGGACAACTTCCATACCAGGTTGTGATGCACCCTAGAAAAATGCATTCTACGGTGCATCTATAAAAATTAGTGAGGGTTTTAGGGGATGGGTCAAATTTCTTTAGTTTTCTCAGGAAGTAAAGATGCTGGTGGGCCTTTTTGGCAGTGGACTCTGCTTGGTTGGACCAAGTCAGGTCATTTGTGATATTGGCCCCGAGGAACTTAAAGATTTTGACCTGTTCCACTTGCGCACCACCAATGTAAATTGGGTCATGCGGTCCGCTACTCCTTCTGAAGTCAACAACCAACTCCTTCGTCTTGCTGACGAAGTAAGTGCAACAGCACACAAATATAAAAGTACTGATACAGTACAATATGGGTGCAATACTGCTTAGCGCTGTGATGTGAGGTTCAGCAGGGTCACAGACTCAGGAAAGAAGCTCTTCTTGTGCCTGCTGGTGCGGGAGCGGAGGCTCCTGTAGCGCCTAAGAGTTGGGAGGAGAGTAAAAAGTCCATGGTTAGAGTGAGATGCAACCTTGATAATGCTTTTCACCCTGCCCAGGCAGCATTTATGGTAGATGTTCTCAATGGTGGACAATTGGGTGCCGATAATCCGCTGGGCATTTTCACCACACACTGGAGTGATTTGCGGTCCGATAAGGGACAACTACCATACCACACTGAGATGCAGTTGGTGAGTATGCTCTCAATGGTACAGCAGTAAAGTCCGTCAGCATCCTGGGACAGAGGTGAGCTTTCCTGATGCTCCGCAGGAAATGAAGGTGCTGTTGCGCCTTTTTGATCAGGATGGAGGAGTTCAGGGACCAGGTGAGACCCTCGGAAATGTGGACACCAAGAAATTTGAAGCTTGATACACACTCTTGATACACACTGCAGCTTAATGTGAAAAAGACTAAGGAGCTGGTGGTAGACTTGAGGAGAGCTAAGGTACTGGTGACCCCTGTTTCAATCCAGGGGGTTAGTGTGGACATGGTGGAGGATTACAAATACCTGGGGATATGAATTGACAATAAACTGGACTGGTCTAAGAACACTGAGGCTGTCTACAAGAAGGATCAGAGCCGTCTCTATTTCCTGAGGAGACTGAGGTCCTTTAACATCTGCCGGACGATGCTGAGGACGTTCTACGAGTCTGTGGTGGCCAGTGCTATCATGTTATCCTGTTGTGTGCTGGGGCAGCAGGCTGAGGGTAGCAGACACAAACAGAATCAACCAACTCATTCATAAGGCCAGTGATGTTGTGGGGATGGAACTGGACTCTCTCACGGTGGTGTCTGAAAAGAGGATGCTGTCTAAGTTGCGTGCCATCTTGGTCAATGTCTCCCATCCACTACATAATGTACTGGTTGGGCACAGGAGTACATTCAGGCAGAGACTCATTCCACCGAGATGCAGCACTGAGCATCATAGGAAGTCATTCCTGCCTGTGGCCATCAAACTTTACAACTCCTCCCTTGGAGGGTCAGACACCCTGAGCCAATAGGCTGGTCCTGGACTTATTTCATAATTTACTGGCATAATTTACATATTACTATTTAACTATTTATTACTATTTTCTATTACTATTCTATTACTATTTATTATTTCTATGACTATTATTATTTACTACTTATTAACAGTAATATTACTATTTCTATCACTATTTATTATTTATGGTGCAACTGTAACGAAAACCAATTTCTCCCGGGATCAATAAAGTATGACTATGACTATGACTACTCCACTGCAGCTCCATTGATGTAGATGGGGACGTGAGTGTGGCTCCTGGCATGCCTGAAGTCCACAACGATATCCTTGGTCTTCTGGGTGTAAGGGCCAGGTTGTTCTCAGCACACCACACAGCCAGGTGCTGGACCTCGGCCCTGTAGGCCGTCTCGTCATCCCCTCTGATCAGGCCAACCACCGTGGTGTCATCTGCGAACTTGATTATGGAGTTAGAACCATGTACAGGAACACAGTCATAGGTGAAAAGGGAGTACAGAAGGGGACTCAGCACACAGCCTTGAGGCTGTTCAAGGAGACAGTGGAGGAGGAGAGGTTGTCTAACTTAACTGATTGGGGTCTGGATTAGAGAACATGTCTATTAGGAAAAGTTGAATGAGCTAAGATTTTTTCCTTTGGAGCAACAAAGGATGAGAGGCAACTTGCTAGAGGCGTATAAGATGATGAGAGGCATAGACAGAATGGACAACTGACACCTTTTTCCCAGGGCAGCTGTGGCCAATGCCATGACCGGAGGAAGGTCTAGGGGAGATGTTAGAAATGATGGCTCTGCAATGCACTCCCAGGGCTGGTAGTGGAAGCTGATTCAATAGGGACACTTATCAGACTCCTAGAATGAAAAAATTGAAGGGCTTTGATTATGTGGGAGGGAAGGGTTAGATTGATTGTGGAGTAGGTTCATAATGAACAACATCAGGCCGAAGGACCCCTGTGTACTGTACAGTTTTATGTTCTACGGGTTGAGGAGTGGATGGAAAGATAACTTTATCTACCATCCGTTCAGATGAGGAGCACCCCTTCTGGTTGCAGATAACATAATTGAAAGGAAGCCTTTTGTTTAGGAAGAGTAAAGATAAGCTAATAAAGGATTGCAGTGGTATGCGACTGTTATTGGATATTTCTTCTGACCCTGCATGTATGTTATTAATTTGAACAGTGATAAAGAGGTTTTGACGAATGCCCTGTCCGGGAAGTAATTGGAAATCATTCCTGAAATAGCCTTTAAGATTGTCCTTTTCGTTCAGAGTTCAGCAGTCTATTGCATCATTTTCACACCATAAATTTTGATGCCAAGAGACAGTGAACCATGGTAAACAGCCATAAATAATACAACATATGACTTTAGCTCAGAATATTTCAGCTCCATGGCAGGAAAGCTTGACTTTGAACACTCAAAGTAGATCCATGCTGTCATAAGTCACCCAGCACAAAAACACCGTCTTCAGCTAATAGTCATAGTCTTAGTCATACTTTATTGATCCTGGGGGAAACTGGTTTTCGTTACAGTTGCACCATAAATAACAAATAGTAATAAAACCATAAATAGTTAAATAGTAATATGTAAATTATGCCAGGAAATAAGTCCAGGACCAGCCTATTGGCTCAGGGTGTCTGACCCTCCAAGGGAGGAGTTGTAAAGTTTGATGGCCACAGGCAGGAATGACTTCCTATGACGCTCTGTGCTGCATCTCGGTGGAATGAGTCTCTGGCTGAATGTACTCCTGTGCCCATCCAGTACATTATGTAGTGGATGGGAGACATTGTCCAAGATGACATGCAACTTGGACAGCATCCTCTTTTCAGACACCACCGTCAGAGAGTCCAGTTCCATCCCCACAACATCACTGGCCTTACGAATGAGTTTGTTGATTCTGTTGGTGTCTGCTACCCTCAGCCTGCTGCCCCAGCACACAACAGCAAACATGATAGCACTGGCCACCACAGACTCGTAGAACATCCTCAGCATCGTCCGGCAGATGTTAAAGGACCTCAGTCTCCTCAGGAAATAGAGACGGCTCTGACCCTTCTTGTAGACAGCCTCAGTGTTCTTTGACCAGTCCAGTTTATTGTCAATTCATATCCCCAGGTATTTGTAATCCTCCACCATGTCCACACTGACCCCCTGGATGGAAACAGGGGTCACCAGTACCTTAGCTCTCCTCAGGTCTACCACCAGCTCCTTAGTCTTTTTCACATTAAGCTGCAGGTAATTCTGCTCATACCATGTAACAAAGTTTCCTACCGTAGCCCTGTACTCAGCCTCGTCTCCCTTGCTGATGCATCCAACTATGGCAGAGTCATCAGAAAACTTCTGAAGATGATAAGATTCTGTGCAGTGGTTGAAGTCCGAGGTGTAAATGGTGAAGAGAAAGGGAGACAAGACAGTCCCCTGTGGAGCCCCAATGCTGCTGATCACTCTGTCAGACACACAGTGTTGCAAGCACACGTACTGTGGTCTGCCAGTCAGGTAATCAAGGATCCATGATACCAGGGAAGCATCCACCTGCATCGCTGTCAGCTTCTCCCCCAGCAGAGCAGGGCGGATGGTGTTGAACACACTGGAGAAGTCAAAAAACATGACCCTCACAGTGCTCGCTGGTTTGTCCAGGTGGGCGTAGACACAGTTCAGCAGGTAGACGATGGCATCCTCAACTCCTAGTCGGGGCTGGTAGGCGAACTGGAGGGGATCTAAGTGTGTCCTGACCATAGGCCGGAGCAGCTCCAGAACAAGACTCTCCAGGGGCTTCATGATGTGGGAGGTCAATGCCACCGGTCTGTAGTCATTGAGGCCGCTGGGGTGCGGCGTCTTCGGCACAGGGACGAGGCAGGACGTCTTCCACAGCACAGGAACCCTCCGGAGACTCAGGCTCAGGTTGAATACATGGGGAAGTACTCCACATAGCTGAGGGGCACAGGCTTTGAGCACCCTGGTACTGACACCATCCGGTCCTGCAGCCTTGCTTGGGTTGAGACGTTTCAGCTGTCTTCTCACCTGTTCAGCTGTGAAGCCCACCATGATGGTTTCGTGTGGGGAAGGGGTATAGTCATGAGAGCAGGGTGGGGGACTGTGAGGAGGGGTAGGAGGGGAGAGTGGAATATGTGTTGGTTGGGGGCCGACAACAGATGACTCGACTAATGTAGTGTTGTTCCCTGTTGACACGAAATCTATTTTCACACACCAGGAACGTATCTTCAATGCTTTGCCCGCTGAAGTGCCTGTCTAAACGCATTATAAAATTTAGTATCTGATTTCACCCCCTCCTTTGGCAGTGTGATTTAGGTTCACGCACACAATTTTTCAGTCAGAACAGACTATGTTGGGAATAGATTTTGGAGGCAGGAAATAACACAGCTAATTTGTCACACAAAGCTGATGTGAGTCTGTCTCTATCTCTTATTAATGACAAATTAACCATCCAAATTGTATAATACAATACTGTCCACCGATAAACATTCTTGTGCTGATATACAAAACTATAACACCAGTCAACTTCAATACAGCATGTCAAATAGCCTGGATTTATTTTCCCATTGACTCAGATATAGATGCAGCAACTTGGAATTGAGTACCTTGCCCATTGTAACTGCGCTCTGAACGCGCGCGGCCACTGCATCCACTCTTGCACTCATTCGCAGAAAGTTGATGGACTGATTCTTTTGCCGGATTGCATTTTCTGCATGTATTCTTGCTACTTCCGTATTACCTTTCTGAATTGCCTGTAAATGTAATAAAGTAGACATTTGAAAACTGAAAATTAAGCTTTGAGTCCAGAATTAGCAAAGGGCTAAATACAACTATTAATATTATTTAACATTGTATCTAAGATTTTCCTTTCAATACCCTATGAATTGGTTTTGTTTCTATTGCAGTGCATTTGCAAACCTCTGTCAAGGAAAAAGAATCACACACAATACAAACCAATGACTTTCAAAAACAATAATATCAGTTTTAGAGACAGTTAATGTTACAGAAAGCATGTGTACATTGCTTAATTCTAGTCCACAAAAGCTAACATTTCACACATCAACTTTCCCATAACACTAACAACAGGAATTCTGCAGATGCTGGAAATTCAAGCAACATACATCAGAACTCGTTGACTTTATTAACTTTGCCTCCAACTTTCACCCTGCCCTCAAGTTTACCTGGTCCATTTCTGACACCTCCCTCCCCTTTCTAGATCTTTCTGTCTCTGTCTCTGGAGACAGCTTATCCACTGATGTCTACTATAAGCCTACTGACTAGCGTTCACCAGCAACTTTGATGTATGTTGTTTCCCATAACACTCGCTGGTTTGACTATTTATCTTGGATGATAAATACATCACAATTTGTACACAGATTCTATTTTGCATTGATTCATCAGCTGCAGCTGTACAGCATATCTAAAATAATGCACAAGTAATATAAATTATCTCAAAAATATACTGGTATATGATTCTAAAAAGAGGGTCCACTGATCCTTCACAGCAAAAAATTGTCCAGTTAGAAACTCCAGTAAATAATACTCTTGTGTTATTTTTCCAAGAGGAAATTATAGATTATCCTATAAAAATGAGTCAACTTCAAAGGAATCTGAAAGCCAAATTCTTGTAATAAAAATGAAGTAATGCAAATGAAGTCGTGAAGAAAGGTCTCGGCCTGAAACATTAACAGCTTAATCCTTTCCATAGATGCTGTCTGACATGCTGAGCTCCTCCAGCATTTTATGTGTGTCGCTGAGGATATGCAAAGTTTACCTCAAACATTTCAGCAGAAAGCCATTGTACCCTTTAAGACTATATATTTCACCTATTAAAATCCTGCTAATTATCTTTCATACTAAGAATTTTCAAAGTTTGGAGTGACAATTGGTAGACAATTTCATGAATAAACCCCTGAATTTACCCAGCGGGATTAACAGAGTAATTATTTATTTTATTCTAGAAAAAAATTCTAGATTTTAACTGCTGATTTGTAAGTTTGACTTGCAGCTTTAGACCACCAACTTCCAGTTAAATAGCATATTTAATGTAGAAATCTATCATGCTGAAATGTATGTATTTTCCTTTCCTGTTGCTTGGCCATTGACAACTGAGAGTAATAGAAATACATTAATGCAGAAGGTCTTAAATCTGAGGGCTATAGACTGGTTATTGGGAAAGTCGGAGGTTGGGACTGACAGACTTCTGAATATAGTAAATGCCGGTTAACTGGGACACATCGGAACCAGTACATTTTGTTCCAATTAAATGCTAGCCCAATTAGCTGAAGTTTCATGCAAATAGTTAAAAAGGTATTAACAAGACAAACTATCTGAGTAACAAATTATGTATTAAGATGAAATACAGAACATCAATACTATAAAACTTTATAGGTTCCTAATACGTTTGTAGTTGTTGATGGAGGATTTCATCCAATGAATGCTGCCATAATCTTTTGATTGACTGTAAATTACCAAAATCAGCACAGATACCTATTGCAGGCAACGGAGTGCTTTCACACATTGATTTTGATGATTGCATCTTCCAAATCTTCATTTTCATTGTAACATTCAAGATGACTGTAGATACCTTCAAGTTGTTAGAAGAGTAACATAGCTTCATTTTCACTCACTACCATCTCTGGCATCTCCAAGCCTGAATACTTGAAACCACAGTGAACAAAACACAGCTCTGAATTGTCTTGCTGTTTATTTCTTGCCAGCTATCAGTGACAACAATCATTACCTTCTAAGCACAAACATACACAACAGGCACACTTTAAAAACAGTTCACTCTAAGCACAGCGTAGTGTCTAGTGGGCACACAAGTGCACACAACTGATGCTAGTTAGAAACTGTTTGGCAACATTCATTGTCTACACTGGTTACTGGTTTGTAGAATGTAACTTCTGACAGAATGCATTGCTGTGGATATGTTAGTAACTGAGAAATATCAGCACTTCACTGATTTCTTTACTGTCAATTTGAATTGCCTTTGAACTCAAGTCCCAAAAAAAATCTATGCACATTAAACATATGATATCTAGTAACGTAGCCTGCTTGGGAGATAGCTGTTTTTGTCAAAACTGGATATTAACTCTCCCATTCTCAGAGTGTGTGATTCAATCATTTGCTAAATGATCTGAACTGTGGATTAAGAACAGTGGTGTAAAGCAACATAGTGCTGATTGTAAAACATATCAAAATGAGTTAATGCTGCATCAACTCTGAAAATGATTTTGTTTATATTGATAACTATTGAACAATTGATTATCTGAACTGTAAGAAAACTTATGCAGCTCGTGCCCAAGAGTAGTTTGGGATTAAAATGTATTTTTGGATAGTGTCAGATATAAGTGATGTATCTATTTATCCTGACCATCTGAACTAACTAAATTATACTAAATAAAAGCAACATTTTTCTTTTAACGGCAGTTAGAACACTTCACAATCCAATTCAATCATACTTTCTATCAGTAAACAGACACATGTACAACAGATAATCTACAAAGGGGTTCACACTCAACAGTGGCTTCCGGATTTATCATAAACAGGACAATTTAGTAACCAAGACAAAAACATCCCTTTTGAACTTCTTGCTATCCTCTATAATAATCCTGTTGCTGCTATCGACTGATATTCAACCAATCAACTGGTTCAGATACTTAGACCATTACAAATATTTTCACTGGAAAAACATCTGTTTGGAAATCAGTAAAATCATTCTAAAACACTCAACAGAACTTTGTAGTTTCTGCACATGATTCAAAAGGTCCCAGTAGATAGATTCTGAAAACTGCGAGTCATGAGCTTGATCCTTTAAAGAACTACCTGATAATGTTAAGTAATCTAGGATGTGGATGATCCTGTTCTCGGGGGGAACTATAACACGAAGACATATTTCTCAATATCACACATTCTATACCATAAAAATGGAGCCGATCTGATGAAATTTGTTAAATGCTCATGCACAAATTTGGACAAAAGGACTAGCAGGTGACAGGTAAATGGAACAAAGTTCGTCTGTGGCAATGAGAATGGTGCTCAGGAAACACGACGATGAAACATACATGGCACGAATTTTACGACCAGACAGCTAATTAATTACCTTTTTGATTTTGGCTTTTTCTGCTTTTTCTTCTTTATCACACTTTTTGGCATTTCTGGAAAGTTCCTTTGCAGCAAACTTAAGATTAAACAAGTTTTCTGAAGAAACGTTAAGGACATAACGTCCAAAATGACTCCCACTAACCAGAAAAGACAAGTAGTAATGTTTAAACGCTCCTTACTGCTGCAATACCACATAAGAAGTGCTAGAATAAAAGCAATAAGTCATTTTAGAACAAAATAGTTCAATGTGTTTGAAACAAAACATAAATTCAACCACATTAAACAGCATTAACTATTAATTAGATTCTGATACTAAAGGCATTAAAGCTCTTTAAACTCAAACACAATAATTAGCTGAGCTGGTTGACATGATAAATAACTGTAACTATGGTTTTCATTGTTTAGATAAACAGTAAATTGCAATACTCCAGATCACACCAGACTATATATGATGAGTCTACGATGATTGACCTGAGGGTTAGCAGAGCCAGTAACATAAGGAAAAAGTGAGGATCTTCAATCATTTTAAGATAATACAAAGACAAGAATACCAGCAGATACTAGAAATCCAAAGCAACACACACAGAATGCTGGAACTCAGCAGCCAGGCAGCATCTATAGAAAAGAGTAAACAGTCGATGTTTCAGGCCGACACCCTTCATCAGGACTGCAAAAAAAAAGAGAAGTTAGAGCAAGAAGCTGGGGAGGGGGAGGAAGTACAAGGTGGTAGGTGGTAGGTGAAACCGGGAGAGAGGGAGGGGTGAAGTAAAGAGCTGGGAAGCTGATAGGTGAAAAAGATAAAGGCTGGAGAAGGAGAATCTGATAAAAGGAGAAGACCATGGAAGAAGGGGACAGGGAAGAGCACCAGCGGGAGGTGATGGGCAGGTAAGGTGAGGAGATGAGATAGGGAAATGGCAATGCTGAAGGTCGGGGGGCAGCAATTACCAAAGTTGGAGAAATCGATGTTCATGCCATCAGGTTGGAGCCTACCCAAACAGAATATAATGTGTTCCTCCAACCCAAGTGTGGCCACATCGCGGCAGTAGAGGAGGCCATGGATTGACATATCGGAATGTGAATGGGAAGTGGAATTGAAGTGGGTGGCCACTGGGAGATCCTGCTTTTTCTGGTGGACGGCGCGTAGCTGCTCAGCAAAGTGGTCTCCCAATCTACATCAGGTCTCACTGATACACAGGAGGCCACACTGGGGGCACCGCACACAGTAGGTGACCCCAACAGACTCACAGGTGAAGTGTTGCCTCACCTGGAAGGGCTGTTTCAGTGAATTTATTTGGTCCATTTCCAACACCTCCCTCCCCTTTCTTGACCTCTCTGTCTCTATCCCTGGAGACAGTGTATCTACCGATTGCTTTTACAAACCCACTGATTCTCACACCTAGACTTTACCTCTTCCCAGCCTGTCACTTGTGAAAATGCCATCCCCTTCTGTCAGTTCCTCCGTCTTCACCGCATCTGCTCTCAGGATGAGGCTTTTCATTCCAGAACTACGAAGACGTCCCTCTTCTTCAAAGAAAGGAGCTACCCTCCTCCATCAATGATGCCTTCATCTGCATCTCTTCCATTTTGTGCACGTCTGCCCTTGACCCATCCTCCTGCCACCTCACCAGAGTTCCTATCATTCTCACCTGCCACCACAGTAGCCTCTGTGTCCAGCAACCTCCACCATCTCCACCAGGACCCCTCCACCAACATATTTCCCTTCGCCCCCAACCCCACTTCTGGTAGGGATCTCTCCCTAGCAACTCCCTTGTCCATTCATCCCTCCCCACTGATCTCTCTCCTGGTACTTACCCTTGAAAGTGGAACAAGTGCTACACCTGCTCCAATACCTCCTCCCTCACTACCGTTCAGGGCCCTAAACAGTCCTTTCAGGTGAGGTGACACTTCACCTGTGAGTCTGTTGGGGTCATCTACTGTATCCGGTGCTCCCAGTGTGACCTCCTGTATATCGGTGAGACCTGACAGAGATACTGGGATACTGCTTCGCTGAGCACCTACACGCCGTCCACCAGAAAAAGCAGGATCTACCAGCGACCACCTATTTTAATTCCACTTCCCATTCCCATTCCAACAAGTCAGTCCATGGCCTCCTCTACTGTCACAATGAGGCCACACACAGGTTGGAGAAACACCACCTTGCTCCACCATCTGGGAGCCTCCAACCTGACGGCATGAACATCGATTTCTCAAACTTCTGATAAGTGCCACACTGCACCCCTCCCCCCTCATCATTCCCATTCCCGTTTCCCTATCTCATCTCATTTCCTTACCCCCCAACCATTCCCATTCCCGTATCTCATCTCATTTCCTTACCCCCCCACCATTCCCATTCCCGTATCTCATCTCATTTCCTTACCCCCCTCACCATTTCCATTCCCGTATCTCATCTCATTTCTTTACCCCTTTCACCATTCCCATATCTCATCTCATTTCCTTAACCCCCTCACCATTCCCGTATCTCATCTCATTTCCTTACCCCCCCACCATTCCCATTCCCGTATCTCATCTCATTTCCTTACCACCCTCACCATTCCCGTATCTCATCTCATTTCCTTACCCCCCCCACCATTCCCATTCCCGTATCTCATCTCATTTCCTTACCCCCCGCCACCATTTCCATTTCCATATCTCATCTCATTTCCTTACCTGCATCACCTCCCCCTTTGGTGCTCTTCCCAGTCCCCTTTATTTCATGGCCTTCTACCTTCCCCCTTCTCCAGCCTTTATCTTTTTCACCTATCAGCTTCCCAGCTCTTTACTTCAACCCTCCCTCTCTCTCGGTACCACCTTGTACTTCCTCCTCCCCCCACCTTCCTGCTCTAACTTCTTATCTTTGTTTCCTGTCCCGATGAAGGAGGGTCTCAGCCTGAAATGTCAACTGTACTCTTTTCCATAGATGCCTGGCCTGCTGAGTCCTGATTTAAATGCCGAGCCTAGTCAAGTCAATGATTGTTACTGGAGGGGGCAGAGATTATGAAAAAGAATTTTATAGATCTGGAGAATCGCACAGCACAGAAAATGGCCCCATAGCTCAGCATGTCTCTGCTCACTTTCTCCACATCAGGTCTATAATCTTCAAGTTGTGTTTCAAGGCCAGCATTTATCTTTTTTTTCATAATTAAGAGCTGAGAAGCAACTTTTTTCAGCTGCCGCACTCTTCCTGGAAAAATTACTCTCGCATTATTCCCAAAGTTTAGCCCAGCAGCAATGAGGGAATGTCACTCTATTTGTAGGTCAGGGTAGTCTACATCAGAGAGGCCACAGCCGTGTGGGGCATAAAAAACAAAATAATTTGTTCTTTAATAGTTATTCATGGGTACAGAAATCACTGAAAATGTGATTTGACTCATTTCAATAGATGGCTCTGTTGCTAAGATTGGCATAAAGGAATGAGGGTACTTGACTTGATTTAAACTACTGGCAGTTCTTGTCAGCTATGGTCGTTCAAAGTCCCTGAACCTCACGGTATACCAGCAACAACTGCTGCCTTATGAGATTTGGACTGCTTACTTGATATACCTTGATGCATTGAAGGATACTGTCAAATCCACGGGCAGGTTAGCAATTAGGTCCTTGTTACCTCAATGGGTAGGCCACAGCATTTGCCTGCATGATACCACACTCCCAAACTACCATTCCAGGCTCTGAACAGCTGCCGATTGCAGGAAGAAAAGATCAAAGGACCACCTTAGATCCTCCTTGAAAACTACTATCAAACTCATTCATTAAGAGTGGAGATGGAGCTTCCAACACGGTGCCCACCCTGTCAAGCTCATCTGTGCACTTTGTGGGTTAGATGTCAGTCACCTCAGCACCCACGGAAAGAGTGGAAGCACCCCCTCCTCAATCCCAAGGGTCTGCTGTGAGTACCATGATCTGATTATGCCCAACCTCCCAAAGCTAATATTCTATTATTTCTCACAAAAAAAACACATGAAACAAAGCTGCAAATGACTGTGGCCCAGATAAGAGTAATACTCTGCCTAGGAACCAGTGACTGAAGTGTCTCCCACTTCCAGCAGGGCCAGCCCGGCTGTAGTAACATCCCCACCTCCAGTCGGACTGTTCACACACACCCTCATCCCACCTCTGGAATGGTCACTGCACCAGCCTCCATTTCCACTGGGGTGATCACAGCCCCCCTTCCATTGGGGTGATGAGAGGCCCACCGCCTTCCCTTTGGCAGTACTACTAGAGAGATGACTGGAGTCAAGTATGATGTTTTCCTCAGAGGTTGTCTGTTGGTGGAGCTTCACTTAACGTAACTAGATCCACACACAGACCTGCCCTTAGCCAGTTGCTGATCGCCACAGGATCTAATCCAGGATGTTAGGGTGCATTCCCTTAATGGAAAACAGGTGGGGAGGCTGATGCAGCCACACGGTCTTTGACAGATTGGTGGTATGGGGTGCAAGACGACCAGAATTCTCCCTTCCGACAACTGTCAACACCAACACCCCTCTTCCCGGGGTGATGACAGACACTGACCCATGGGGTATTCACAGATCCTTCTCTCCCGCCGGGGTCGAAGACCACCCCTCCCCTCCAATGGGGCCGATCATTAACACTAACACCAGCTGTCCTCGGGACAGGTCCGCTCCTCCCCTCCCTGGGAAATTCCAGAGCACCCTCCCTCCCTTCTCGCCAGGGGTAATCACAACACCAAGCGCAGATGCCCCTCTCGTCTCCAGACAAAGCGAGCGCTGGGTAACGACCTGCACACTCACCCACCCTCGACCCCAACACAACAAGGATACTCTCCATACTGGACGACATAGTTCAGAGTCGGAACTTCGACCACAACAAACCGCACTCCTTCCGCTTCCGCTCACTGCGCGTGTGACGTCACCGGTCGCTGAGCGCGTCACCGTGTCACGTGGGGCCGATCCTTCCCGTTCGGCGCGGCGTTCTGAGCTCTGGAGTTACTCGTCACCTCATCCTCTCTGTAGTTATTGCTATTCATTTATAACGTTTTCCTCCTTTTTGTATTTGAAGTTTGTAGTCTTTTGCACGTTGGTTGTTTGCCGCCCTGTTGGGTGTAGTCTTTCATTGATTCTATTGTGTTCCTTGTATTGCTGTGAATGCCTGCAAGGAAATGAATCTGAAGTTCTCTGTGGTGACAAATTTACTTTGAACTTTTGACCCCTGATGAGGACTGACTCATGGGCCTCCAGTTTCCTCTTCCTGTGTTCAATAATCTGCTCTCCGTTTTTAGACCATAAGACATAGGAGCAGAATTAGGCCATTCAGCCCATCCAGTCTGCGCTGCCATTCCATCATGGCTGATCCTGGATCCCACTCAACCCCATACACCTGCCTTCTTGCCATATCCTTTGATGCCCTGAACAATCAGGAAACTATCAACTTCAGATGGTTATGTACATGTTGACCACTCTCTGTTGCACATCAATGACTGCTGTGGCGAGAGTGAAGAGCAGAGAGTCCCTTGGTGTACACATAGCAGATGATCTAACTTGGACTCGTACCCCTCCTCAGCAGTCAGGAAAGCAGAGCAACATCCCTACTTTCTGAGGAGACTGAGACATGCAAGGCTCCCCACCCCCATTCTAACAGCTTTCTACAGGAGCACCATCAAGACTGTGCTCTCTGGCTGCAGCCCGTATGGTATGGAGGCGGCAAGCATTGGAACACAAGACCCTGCGGAGAACAGTGAAAACTGCTGAGAGGACCACCGGGGTTTACCTATTCGTGACATCTACCGGGAACGTAGCAGACGAAGGGCCCAAAGCATTGTTGAGGATGCCCACCACCCATCCCACAATCTCTTTGACCCACTGTGGACAGGAAGGAGCATCAGGACCAGCACTGTCAGACCGGGCTGGGAGAGAGACTAATGAACACTCTGCACCACTGGGGTCTGGTCACTCGGACAGCAAGCTGCTGTACTGTTACCTGTTTACCTGTTCTGTGATTTACAAGTTGCATTTCGAATGATATTTTATTAACTTTTTATAATATAATATTTTGGTTTATGTTGTCTGTAGTTTGTGTAGGTGGACTGTGATCTGGAGGAACGTTGTTCCATTGTTGTAAATATGTACAGACAGATGGCAATAAATTTCAACTTTATTGTGCAAATCACCAGAGATTTAAGATGATGAGAAGTTGGACAAACTTGGGTTGTATCTGCTGGATCAGCAGAGGCCGGCCGAGAGGAGTTCTGAGAGAGGTTTATAAGATTCTGAGAGGCTTAGAAATAGTGAACAGCCAGTATCATTTTCCCCGGGTCAAAATGTCTAATACTGGATGATAGGCACTAAAAGTAAGAAGGAGTAAATTGAAAGGAGATAAACAGTAAGGTAGAAGGGCTGAAATGTGTGTACCTCAATACAAGAAGCATCAGGAACAAAGGTGATGAACTGAGAGCTTGGATACATACATGGAATTATGATGTAGTGGCCATTACAGAGACTTGGCTGGCACCAGGGCAGGAATGGATTCTCAATATTCCTGGATTTCAGTGCTTTAAAAGGGATAGAGAGGGTGGAAAAAGGGGAGGAGGTGTGGCATTACTGGTCAGGGATACTATTACAGCTACAGAAAGGGTGGGTAATGTAGCAGGATCCTCTTTTGAGTCAATATGGGTGGAAGTCAGGAACAGGAAGGGAGCAGTTACTCTACTGGGGGTATTCTATAGGCCCCCTGCTAGCAGCAGAGATACAGAGGAGCAGATTGGGAGGCAGATTTTGGAAAAGTGCAAAAGTAACAGGGTTGTTATCATGGGTGACTTTAACTTCCCTAATATTGATTGGCACCTGATTAGTTCCAAGGGTTTAGATGGGGCAGAATTTGTTAAGTGTGTCCAGGATGGATTCCTGTCACAGTATGTGGACAGGCTGACCAGGGGGAATGCCATACTAGATCTAGTACTAGGTAATAAACCGGGTCAGGTCACAGATCTCTCAGTGGGTAAGCATCTGGGGGACAGTGACCACCGCTCCCTGGCCATTATAATTATCATGGAAAAGGATAGAATCAAAGAGGACAGGAAAATTTTTAATTGGGGAAAGGCAAATTATGAGGCTATAAGGCTAGAACTTGCGGGTGTGAATTGGGATGATGTTTTTGCAGGGAAATGTACTATGGACATGTGGTCGATGTTTAGAGATCTCTTGCGGGATGTAAGGGATAAATTTGTCCCGGTGAGGAAGATAAAGAATGGTAGGGTGAAGGAACCGTGGGTGCCAAGTGAGGTGGAAAATCTAGTCAGGTGGAAGAAGGCAGCATACATGAGGTTTAGGAAGCAAGGATCAGATGGGTCTATTGAGAAATAGAGGGAAGCAAGAAAGGAGCTTAAGAAGGGGCTGAGAAGAGCAAGAAGGGGGTATGAGAAGGCCTTGACGAGTAGGGTAAAGGAAAACCCCAAGGCATTCTTCAATTATGTGAAAAAAAAAAGGATGACAGGAGTGAAGGTAGGACCGATTAGAGATAAAGGTGGGAAGATGTGCCTGGAGGCTGTGGAAGTGAGCAAGGTCCTCAATGAATACTTCTCTTCGGTATTCACCAATGAGAGGGAACTTGATGATGGTGAGGACAATATGAGTGAGGTTGATGTTCTGGAGCATGTTGATATTAAGGGAGAGGAGGTGTTGGAGGTGTTAAAATACATTAGAACAGATAAGTCCCCAGGGCCTGACGGAATATTCCCCAGGCTGCTCCACGAGGCGAGAGAAGAGATTGCTGAGCCTCTGGCTGGGATCTTTATGTCCTTGTTGTCCACGGGAATGGTACCGGAGAATTGGAGGGAGGTGAATGTTGTTCCCTTGTTCAAAAAAGGTAGTAGGGATAGTCCGGGTAATTATAGACCAGTGAGCCTTATGTCTGTGGTGGGAAAGCTGTTGGAAAAGATTCTTAGAGATAGGATCTATAGGCAGTTAGAGAATCATGGTCTGATCAGGGACAGTCAGCATGGCTTTATGAAGGGCAGATCGTGTCTAACGAGCCTGATAGAGTTCTTTGAGGAGGTGACCAGGCATATAGATGAGGGTAGTGCAGTGGATGTGATCTATATGGATTTTAGTAAGGCATTTGACAAGGTTCCACATGGTAGGCTTATTCAGAAAGTTAGAAGGCATGGGATCCAGGGAAGTTTGGCCAGGTGGATTCAGAATTGGCTTGCCTGCAGAAGGCAGAGGGTGGTGGTGGAGGGAGTACATTCAGATTGGAGGATTGTGACTAGTGGTGTCCCACAAGGATCTGTTCTGGGACCACTACTTTTCATGATTTTTATTAACGACCTGGATGTGGGGGTAGAAGGATGGGTTGGCAAGTTTGCAGACAACACAAAGGTTGGTGGTGGTGTAGATAGTGTAGAGGATTGTCAAAGATTGCAGAGAGACATTGATACGATGCAGAAGTGGGCTGAGAAGTGGCAGATAGAGTTCAACCCGGAGAAGTGGGAGGTGATATACTTTGGAAGGACAAACTCCAAGGCAGAGTACAAAGTAAATGGCAGGATACTTGGTAGTGTGGAGGAGCAGAGGGATCTTGGGGTACATGTCCACAGATCCCTGAAAGTTGCCTCACAGGTGGATAGGGTAGTTAAGAAAGCTTATGGGGTGTTAGCTTTCATAAGTCGAGGGATAGAGTTTGAGTTGTGATGTAATGATGCAGCTCTGTAAAACTCTGGTTAGGCCACACTTGGAGTACTGTGTCCAGTTCTGGTCACCTCACTATAGGAAGGATGTAGAAGCATTGGAAAGGGTACAGAGGAGATTTACCAGGATGCTGCCTGGTTTAGAAAGTATGCATTATGATCAGAGATTAAGGGAGCTAGGGCTTTACTCTTTGGAGAGGAGGAGGATGAAAGGAGACATGATAGAGGTGTACAAGATAATAAGAGGAATAGATAGAGTGGATAGCCAGCGCCTCTTCCCCAGGGCACCACTGCTCAATACAAGAGGACATGGCTTTAAGGTAAGGGGTGGGAAGTTCAAGGGGGATATTAAAGAAAAGTTTTTTTTACTCAGAGAGTGGTTGGTGCGTGGAATGCACTGCCTGAGTCAGTGGTGGAGGCAGATACACTAGTTAAGTTTAAGAGACTACCAGACAGGTTTATGGAGGAATCTAAGGTGGGGGCTTATATGGGAGGCAGGGTTTGAGGGTTGGCACAACATTGTGGGCTGAAGGGCCTGTACTGTGCTGTACTATTCTATGTTCTATATGTCCTATGAGATGCGTGAGGCAAGTTTACCATTAAACGCAGAGAATGATGAAGGCCTGGAATGCAGTGCCAGGAGTTGTAGTGGAGGCAAATACAATAGAGGCATTTAAGAGATTCCCAGATAAGGACAAGAATGTGCAGACTGAGGGAAATGGAATGTAAGGGCATAAGTGATTTGTTTAGTTAGGTATTTAGTGACTAGTTTAATTAATTCAGCACAACATCACAGGCTAAAGGACAATGTTTATGTGTTGTACTATCCTAACTTCTATAAACCATATTCTTCATTGTGTTAGAAATGTACCGGATAATTGCGTCTTCAATTACTTGTGATAGGAAAGCAAGGGGCACAGTGTGAACCCATTCGTATTAATGTTTGTATTCCACTGCTCGTTCTGTTGTGGACTTCACCAACTCTACTAATTCATGGTTCACAACTACTGAAGAATAATCTCAGTTCTCAAGCTTAATGCATGGGTGTGTATGAATGCCTGATCTGAGAGATGTATATCATTATTCTGTACTTTATTACTAGTTAAGTCTGCACATTGCTAAGTGTGTTTTTAAGTGTTGCTGCTGTAACAAAAGAATTTCCCACTTGGGATCAATAAGTATTTATTATTATTAAATGAGTTGAAGTGAGTCAAATGAGTCAAAGGCACCATAAAAGCTAAAGAGAGGGAATATAATACATTACAAATTATTGGGAAGCTTTTAAGAACGAACAGAAGCCATAAAGAAAACAATGATGAAATGTGAAGGTGAGACGTGGTGACATGAGGGTCTCCGCTGGTCAGAGTTGACCATGGATGTCGCATCCCAGCTGCCTGGATACACAAACCTGGGCAGTACGATATGGAGAGCAAGCTGTGCCTATGAAGCAAGCTCCCCTTCTCCGTGCAACTGATGAACCCAAAGGAACGGCAGACAGCAACATAATCTGGTACCAGCAGCAACGTAGGAGTTGCCGGTCAGCATTGACGCGGTGTAAGACTGCCTTAGGGACTCCACCTCCAGATTTTTCCCTCGGAGTTTACTCCCGAAGCCTTCCTCATGAGTGGGTATAGCCACTAGGCCCCAGAAGCGGAGGTTTGAGATCAGAGTTTTCCTTCTAGATGAGCTGCCAACCACAGCTGATGAGCCCCATCTGCCCGAAGATACTGGTTTTAAGGCACCAGTAACCCACCTTTCGATCAGTAGAAAAGGCTCTGCCGGACTTAGTAGCTACCAACACATGAAGGCCAGGAGCTGGACGTGGTTGTCAGAGGCTATTTGAGGTGCACACCATTGGGAGCATTTAATAGGTAGTGGGTGCTTGTCCCCATTACCACCCCCTTAAGGAACCTTAAATATGAAGGTAAGCTAGCCAATAATACATGTAGCCCCCCTGGCCAGGCTCAGGGTCGCTCGGCTCGCTGTCGTGTAGGGAAACAGCCCTGGGCCCCGGCAAACTGGGTAATTAGTTTGTGTGGACGCTGTGTGATGTACCCCACCCCGCCCAAACAACAGACAATACACCAGATAGGATTAAATGATTTACAGTTTATAGATATTACTGGAACTATATAATTAATAGAGAATAAAATATAAAAGGAAAATAAAAGGCGCCTCACTTATCAAAGTTCAATCTCTTCATGCACAAACAGTTGGAGCTCAAGACCCTTCTTCTTCACCCTGCGACCCCTCGGACCACCTCGACCGGCCGCCTGGGACCAACAATGGTGGTCGACCAGACGCTCCACACGAGTCCGTCTCCGCCTTCTCTCTTCGCCGAACGCCCTGCTTGGGGTCCAACCCCGTTAGCAGACTCTCAGCACCTGGTCCACCCTCTGTCTCTGTCTCTCTCCCTCTCTCTCTCTCTCTCTCTCCCCCTTCTGCCCCCAAAACCCCGCGCATACAAATCTTCCAGATACACCAAAATCATAACAACTATCCCAATTGGTTCGTAACGTCCTCTCATCACCTCCTAACCCAAAACAAGGTGCTAGCAGAAAACTTTCTCAGCGTTTAACATAACAAAGAAGCCATTTGAATTAGCCTACATAGTAAAAGACGAAACCCCCTTACACTCTCCCCCCCCACCAAATAAAGTCATGTCCTCATGACTTCTAAATAACTCGCCAACCAAACCTGCAGACACACAACACACACAAACACAGGTACACACAGTGACAGTGCTCCCCAAACAGTGGACTTTACACCCATCCCACAGGCGCTACATAGGCCAACCTATCTGGGAGCTTCTTAACCCTCTGAGACCTCCGTACCCCCTCACCTAAACCCGAAAGGCTCAGACGCTACTAGGGATACCTCGGGCCTGCTTGCCAACTCCTCTCTCACTCAGGCCACCACTACAGCTCGGAGCCCCCAGTCCCGTGTCCGGGGCCCCGCCTCTCCTCCTTCCTGATCCTGCCATAACTCAGACTGCCCACAGCTAGCTCTCCCCACTACACCTGACTCAGTGGGAGAAGGGCCAAAGGTCTCTTCCTCAATCACGGGGAAGGTGGTGAACCACATGTGCAGCACATCATCCTTCGAACCCGAATCCTTCCTCATTCCCTCGATCGGTAGCTGCTGTTCAAGTTTCTCCAAATTGAAACATTTAGCCGGGGCTACCCCTTCAGTCTCCAGTTTTTTTTCTTCCTGATGACGTCTTCCAGGTCAACTTTCAGTTTTTCCACTTCATTTTGTTACGTAACCGGCAACAATGAATATTAATCGAGACTGGTTATATAAAAACAACCAAACATTTATTAAACACTTATAAACGATAAGGGAAAAAAAGACAAAGGAAAACTTTAACCGGAGGTTAAACAGGTACGCAGCCGTTCACCAACTGGCCACTCAGCTCTGATTCTTAAAGCGTTAAATGCGAAAACAGTTCTTAAAGCGAAAACAGTTCTTAATGCGATAACTTCAAAAGTCCAATAGTTTTACACATTCAATTGGGAGAGACTTCTCTGGAGAACGATTTCTTCACCGACGCACCTTTACTGCCAGTTCTGTCCACAGGATTCCCGATGCCGAAAATACACAGTTTAAATCGACTGACCTTAAATTCCTTTAGAGAAAAGAGGGCACCTTTTTGCATGAACTCATTGCCCTACTGCAAGAGTTATCTCAATGTAGGTTCTCTCCAACGAAGACTCAATAAGGTCGACTCTTTATTAAACGGCCAAACGATGCCAACTTCTCTCGATCCTTCACTTTGATGAATTCTTCACTCTCCCTTCAAAACTATCAGAATTGAGTAAATTGGCACTTCCAGCCACAAATTTCCAGTTCAATAATACAAATCTTGTAAGAGAACGCACCTTCCGTTTTAAAAATGAAACTGCGTCACAAAAACAAACATGCAACAGAAACGGAGGCACAACACGTTCTACCTGGAAATCTACAAACCCAAAAACCTACTGTGTCACCTGAGTCGACCCTTATATAGTCACGAGGCACATGTCATCACGTGACCTCACATCGGCGGGAAAATCATATCAGGTGACCTCCAAAAGACCATTACAGCATTCTCACAAAAAAGAAAACAGATCTCCTTGAGCATGTAACAATTAAACTCCCGATAGTCATCTTCAGGTTCCTTTCAAGCGTCCGCCTCCCTTTTCCAAGATCTGTCCTCCATTTCTTCACCTCCTCGGAAGTGTAGTCAAACTCCCCTCCCTGGGCCCTTGGTTTTCTGTTGGCCTCAGTCAGAACACTTCCCTGATCTTCCCCAACTTGTAAGTCTTCCAATCTTTTCTGAATCGACATCTTGAGTTTCTGCTGATCCATTCGAAGGTGGGTCAATGTTTCTTCTCGCTGGATTAATTCATCAGTACATGACCGCAGTGTCGGCTCGGAATTTCGTTACTCCTTCTCCACGTCGATGAGCATGAATTCCAAGTCTGCAATGGTCATCCCACAAGTGCGGCACTCATTCTCCGGCCAGCATTTCTGAGCACTCAGTTCAGCGGTGCAAATCCCCTCTCTCCCCTCTGTCTCATTCAGATTGACGACCTGGGTTTCCATCCCCAGGTCCACCACCATCTGTTCCAACACCATGATGTTCAACTGGTATGTCGGGTCAATTTTCTCACATTACACCAAACTCCTCCAAATTTGACACTTTGCTTCGGTTGCCCGGGCTCTGCCACTCGCCTCGCCTCATAGTCCCCCCAGGCGAATCCAAGCTCTAGGCCGTCATCCACATACGTCAAAACTCCACACACCTTCACTGCCCCCATGGTCTTGCTCATGCCCCGCGGGAAGGATGCAGGGGCTCCGGATATGCCCTTGGGCATCTTTTCAGATCGGAAGAATCCTAGGGAATGAGTAAAGGCCATCTTCAGTTCAACAGCCGCACTCCTCAGGATCTGGCAACATCCACCCCTCAGATGCAGCACATTAAACCACATCGCATAATCCACACACACGCTGCCTTCATCTTCCATGCCGCCAGGGTCCAGTTGCCGCGACCTCTCTCTCACTGAGGTGTCTTCAGCGGTCAACTCCCCTCCCTCGTGGTGGTTCGGAGCATCTACTAAGCGGGTCTCACCCTCAGATACTTTCCCCAAGCCGTACCACCGCTGGGTCTCGTTTAAATTCAGTACTGGCTCAAGGCTGCTACACACGTCCTCAGAAGCAACTCGACACGCTGGGTGCCCAGAAAATGCCTCCATGAACTCCAGGGTCATTAACCAATCATCATCTTCTGGATAACTACTGGCACTAGTACCCAAAGTCTCCGGTGCCCTTGCGGTTGTCAAGGATAAATGCTTCAGACACCGGTTGTAAAACGAACTGTACAACAACTTGATCTGTGCCCCGGGGTCGAGGATAACTTTAGCATCGCTTCCATCTATCCATAGCGACACCCTGGGGCGTGGTCCCTCTAAGCCTTCAGGAATAGGGTCTTTTCCTTGCGGAAGTTCAGTGGTACATTGCTGGGAATGTGCTTCCCCAGAGATCCCAAGCCATTTCCCCACTGGGCCTCCACTAAGTTTCCCGACACCTCTCTGATCAGCTGAACAACTGAGGGAGGGGCTGATCCCCTGAAGTGATCCCCCTGGCACTGCAAGCAATTTAGCCGCCCTCCTAGCCAGAGAAGACACACTGAAAACTCCCCCCCCTTTCAAATAACTGACAGCTGTCACTACGGTGTAAGTGAACCTGACAGCTCTAACACCGTCACCAGCCCACCTACTTAAACTTTCAACCAACCCCTGTCGCCCTCCCTCAACCGAGCACTGCCATTCATCTAACAACTGAGAGATCCGCTCCGCCCACGTCCAACATGCCTCCGCCCCTCTTGCGGTGGACACTATCCCAAGTGCCAGGCGGAGCCTGCCAGAGCTAGAACATTTATTCGCAGACTCTACCTCCAAATCAGACCACTCTTTCCTCTCTCTCCCAACCGCATGGACAGCCCCGAGTTCCACCTCCAACTCGTCAATGCTAGTCTGAACTCGAACAAAGACCTCACCCACCACGCATACAGCAATAAGCAGCAAATAACCCACAGAGACACACATTACTGGTTTAAACAGGGCACCCACACAGCATACCAGTAGATCCAATTCCGGACAAAAGCCCACACAATGTAGCCCCCCGGCCAGCCTCAGGGTTGCTTGGCTCACTGTCGTGTAGGGAAACAGCCCTCGGCCCCAGCAAACTGGGTAATTAGTTTGTGTGGATGCTTTGTGATGTACCCAACCCCGCCCAAATAACAGACAGTACACCAGATACGATTAAATGATTTACAGTTTATAGATATTACTGGAACTATATAATTAATAGCGAATAAAATATAAAGGGAAAATAAAAGGTGCCACACTTATCAAAGTTCAATCTCTTCATGCACAAACAGTTGGAGCTCAGGACCCTTCTTCTTCACCCTGCGACCCCTCGGACCACCTCGACCGTACGACTGGGACCAACAACGGTGGTCGACTAGACGCTCCACACGAGTCCGTCTCCGTCTCCTCTCTTCGCCGAACGCCCCGCTCGGGGTCCGACCCCGTTAGCGGACTCACAGCACCTGGTCCACCCTCTGTCTCTCTCTCCTGCCTTCTGCCCCCAAAACCCCACGCATACAAATCTTCCAGATACATCAAAATCATAACAACTATCCCAATTGGTTCGTAACATCCTCTTATCACCCCTAACCCAAAACAAGCTGCTAGCACAAAAACTTTCTCAGTGTTTAATATAACAAAGAAGCCATTTGAATTAGCCTACGCAGTAAAAGACGAAACCCCCTTACATACAGTAAAAGAGGATACAAAATGTTTTTCCAGATATATAAAGTGTAAAAGAGAGATAAGAGTGGATATCAGAGCACTGGTAAATGATGCTGGAGAGGTTGTAGTGGCGGATGAACTGAATAAGTATTTTGTGTCAGCCTTCGTTGTGGCAGAATACCAGAAATTCGAGAGTGTCAGGGGGGCAGGTGAGTGTTGTTGCTACTACTACAGAGAATGCGCTTGATAGATGAATCAACAGGACCAGAGGGGCTACACCCCAGGGCTCTGAAAGATAGCTAAAAAGACTGTTGAGGCATTAGTAATGATCTTTTTAGAATCACTAGGTTCTGAAATGATTCCTTAGGACTGGAAAATTGCAAATGTCACTCTGTTCTTTAAGAAGGGAGGGAACCAGTAGAATGAAAATTATAGGCCAATTAGCCTGAGTTCAGTGGCTGGGAAAATGTTGAAAGGATGAGATTCCAGAGTACTCGGGAGGCACATGATAACATTGACCAAAGTCAGCATGGTTTACGAAAGGGGAAATCTTGCCAACAAATCTGTTGGAATTCTTTGAAGAAATAACAAGCAGGATAGACAATGGAGAGACAGTAGATGTACATCTGGATTTTCAGAAGGCCTTTGACAAGGTGCCACATGTGAGGCTGCTTGACAAGATAAGAGCCCATGGTATTACAGGAAAGGTACTAGCATGGATAGAAGATTGACTGACTGGCAGGAGGCAAAGAGTGGGAATAAAGGGGGGCTTTTCTGCCAGTAACTAGTGGTGTGCCACTGGGAGTGTTCCCGCTAATGTCTTTTATAACTGTGCAAACCAACCATTGCTATCGCTGAAAACTGTGCAGCACTTTAACATTATAAAAAAGAAAATTCCATCTGGGCAGCAACAAAGACTATGGGCGCAAGTGCATTTCAGCTATTGCATGGCCACGTATCCACGCAGTTTAGAGGGAACAGTGGCCATAGGGGTTGGTGTTAGGACCACTTTTTTCACATTATATGTCAATGATTTGGATGAAGGAATTGTTGTCTTTGTGGCCAAGTTTGTGGACGATATGAAGATAGGTGGAGGCATAGGTAGTTTTAGGGAAGCAGCGTGTTTGTGGAAGGACTTAGACAGATAGAGGGAATGGGTGAAGAAGTGGCAGGTGGAATATAGCGTGGGGAAGTGTATGCTCATGGACTTCGGCAGAAGCAATAAAGGCATGAACTATTTTCGAAATGGGGAGAATATTCTAAAATCAGAGGTACAAAGGGAGTACTCGTGCAGGATTCACTAAAGGTTAACCTGTGGGTTGGGTCTGTGGTGAGGAAAGCAAATATTAGCATTAATTTTGGGAGGACTATAATATAAAAACAAGGATGTAATGCCCAGGCTTGTTTAAGTCCTCGTTAGAGTATTGTGAGCAGTTTTGGGCTGCTTATCTTAGACAAGATGTGCTGGAATTGGAGAGAATCCAGAAGAGGTTCACGAGAATGATCCCAGAAATGAAAGGGTTGCATATGAGTTGCATTTGATAACTCAGGGCTGATACCCACCGGAATTTAGAGGAATGAGGGGGAATGTCATTGAAACCTATCAAATATTGAAAGGCCTAGAGGGAATGTGGAGAGGATGTTTCCTGTGGTGGGGAGTCTAAAACCAGAGGCACAACCTCTGAATAGAGGGACGTTCATTTGGAACAGAGATGAGGAAAAATTTCTCGCCAGATGGAGGTGAATCTGTGGAATTCATTGCCACCACAGCTGTGCAGGTCAAGTTGTTGTGTATATTTGAGGCAGAGGTTGAATGGTTAATCAGGGCATCAAAGGTTACAGGGAGAAGGCAGGAGAATGGGTTTGAGAGGGATAATAAATCAGCCATGAGCAAACTCGATGGGCCAAATGGCTAAATTCCACTCCTACGACTTATGGTCTGGAGTTTACAATTAATCTTCATTTCTGCAATGGTTCAGTATTTTCCGAGCTTGAGTCAGTACCTTCAGGAGAACAAGTGAAGGAAAACACAAGGGAGTGAACAAAATGTTTTATCAGTCCTTGAGGCTCTTCTTTCATTCCAACGTATCTTTTTTTCCCTTTTGGAACTTGACAGGTTAATGATACCACTTTGTGGCTGATTAACTTTTTGACTTTGTCTATTTCCTTACTCCAATGAAGGTTACAGGACTTCTATCACCTCTGATTTCTTGCAAGTCCTATTCTCTCGTTATCTCAAGACCTTCTCTTTTTACCTCCTGCCAGTATCAATCAAACCAGATATTTTCTAATACTAGTTACTCATTTTCCTCTGGTGAAGCTGCGTTACCTCTGTTTTTCTCTTGACAATCATGGTCTGAATGTGATTGGCATTTGTAATTATAAGTTTCACTGCATAATCACTGTTAATTCTAGGTCTGAAATACGGAGATTAATTGTACCTTCAATTACAGGGAATGAGAAATGGTCTGATGTGAACAAAGGGCAACAGTGTGAACATGTTGTGATCAACTCCAGATTTTAAATGCTACGAGGTGCAATTAATTCTAGTGAATGAAGCTGCTGCATGTCATGCCATCAGCTGATGACATGGCTAATTATATTGCTGGTTTGTGAACAACCTAACCATACTGATTGCTGTTGTGTATCAAGTTGTATTACCTACATTAAAAAAGCACATTCATGATTATTTGCTAAGTAACTTGCAAGACAAAAAGAATACTGTCTGTGGATATTTTCTGAACATTCAGAACCTGGTCAAGGGTCTCATCCTGAAAGGTCGACTGTAGTCTTTTCCATAGATGCTGTCTGGTCTGCTGAGCTCCCCCAGCATTTTGAGTTTGTTACGATAATCCAACTGCAATCTCATCAGTGTCCTGTAGATCCTCTGAGATGTTGACATCCATGGATTTGAAGATGGTCACCCTTTCCAACATTGATCCTTCAATGAGGACTGCTGTGTTTTCTTCCAAATTTCTCTTCCTGTAGTTCACAATAATTTCCTTGGTTTTGCTGATGTTGAATGTAACGTTATTTTTGCAACACCACTCACCCAGCCGATCTGTCTCACTCCTGTACAACTCCTGTCGCCATCTGAGATTCTGCCAGCTGTTACATACCTCATGGAGATCTTATGAATCTCTTGTGAGAATGATGTAATGGTCTTTTGGAAGTCACCTGATGTAAATTTTCCCACCGATATGAGGTCACGTGATAACATGTTCACCATGGGTATAAAAGGGAAGAGCCCTGGTGACGCAGTTAGTTTTCCAGTTAGAACATCAATGAGATACTCCGCTCCACTGCGTATTTCCATTATGACGCAGGTTTGATTTTAAACGGAGTTTTATGTTCTATTGTAAGGTATAGAAGTCTGGACAGGCAGTTTGATCAATCACTGCCAGGTTTGTTAATGTATCTGTTCAGTAACATTGGAGAGTGAAGACGGGACACTGAAGGAGACGTTCGACAGGTTTGGAAAGGATCGACCATTATTGAATTCGTTAAGGAAGAGTGATCTGTATGAGATAGCCTCTGCTAAAAGTGGTAGAAAAGGCTGTGCAGGATCTATTCTACGGAGGAGGAAGGTCAGTGCCTTTAAAACCGTTTTATTTCCATCGTCGTGGATCCTGTGGACGAGGCAGGATCTGTCTGGGAGTGGCAGTGACGTCGTGTCTTCAAGGAATTCATTACTTCATGAAAGTCTCTCCTAATTGACTACATAAATCTCTTGGACTTTAAGTCCAAGAGCCACACAGTCATGGATGTGGAAAAAGCAAGTCAGTGGACTAAGCACACATCCTTGAGATGCATCTGTGTTGAATGTCAGCACAAACAAAATGTTCTGTTACCAATCTGCAAGCCAGCCAGAGGTGTAATGGCATCTGCACTGGACACAGGTGAGTGATCCTGGGTTCAAATTCCTTGCATGCTTTCATAGTCATAGTCATAGTCATACTTTATTGATCCCAGGGGAAATTGGTTTTCGTTACAGTTGCACCATAAATAGTTAAATAGTAATATGTAAATTATGCCAGGAAATAAGTCCAGGACCAGCCTATTGGCTCAGGGTGTCTGACCCTCCAAGGGAGGAGTTGTAAAGTTTGATGGCCACAGGCAGGAATGACTTCCTATGACGCTCTGTGTTGCATCTCGGTGGAATGAGTCTCTGGCTGAATGTACTCCTGTGCCCAACCAGTACATTATGAAGTGGATGGGAGACATTGTCCAAGATGGCGTACAACTTGGACAGCATCCTCTTTTCAGATACCACCGTCAGAGAGTCCAGTTCCATCCCCACAACATCACTGGCCTTACGAATGAGTTTGTTGATTCTGTTGGTGTCTACTACCCTCAGCCTGCTGCCCCAGCACAGAACAGCAAACATGTTCGCACTGGCCACCACAAACTCGTAGAACATCCTCAGCATCGTCCGGCAGATGTTAAAGGACCTCAGTCTCCTCAGGAAATAGAGACGGCTCTGACCCTTCTTGTAGACAGCCCCAGTGTTCTTAGACCAGTCCAGTTTATTGTCAATTCGTATTCCCAGGTATTTGTAATCCTCCACCATGTGCACACTGATCCCCTGGATGGAAACAGGGGTCACTGGGACCTTAGGTCTCCCCAGGTCTACCACCAGCTCCTTAGTCTTTTTCACATTTAGCTGCAGATAATTCTGCTCACACCATGTGACAACGTTTCCTACCGTAGCCCTGTACTCAGCCTCTTCTCTCCTGCTGATGCATCCAACTATGGCAGAGTCATCAGAAAACTTCTGAAAATGACCAGACTCTGTGCAGTAGTTGAAGTCAGAGGTGTAAATGGTGAAGAGAAAGGGAGACAAGACAGTCCCCTGTGGAGCCCCAGTGCTGCTGATCACTCTGTCGGACACACAGTGTTTCAAGCACACGTACTGTGGTCTGCCAGTTAGGTAATCAAGAATCCATGACACCAGGAAAGCATCCACCTGCATCGCTGTCAGCTTCTCCCCCAGCAGAGCAGGGCGGATGGTGTTGAACACACTGGAGAAGTCAAAAAACATGACCCTCACAGTGCTCGCTGGCTTGTCCAGGTGGGCGTAGACACGGTTCAGCAGGTAGATGATGGCATCCTCAACTCCTAGTTGGGGCTGGTAGGTGAACTGGAGGTTTCCACCTGTGCCGTGATGGAGGAACTCAGCAGCGGGCCAGTCAAAGTTTTGGGCCAAGACCTTTCAACATGATTGGAGTTGCTTCATCAAGTTGTTCCTGTTTGTCCTCATAGCACATGCCCCTTCATCCAAGCATTATGCTGCTAAAGATCTCTTGCACCCTCTATAAAGTCTCCACATGCTTATTATAATAGTCTGACCAGAATTTAATGTGGTCTAACTAGAGCTCTATAAAGGTGCAATATAATTTTCTCTTGAACTCAATGCCTAGTATAGACCTTCTTTATCACCTTAACAACCCATGCAGCTACTTTCAGGGAGCGAACCTGGACTCCATGTTTTGCTGCATATGCAGTGAATGCTGCTAACAGTGTACTGTCCCTTTACGTTTGATTTCACAATACAGATGAGACTACATTATAAACCACAAAATAGGGAACACTAGTACAAGTCTGACAAATTCCTGTTGTTTGTGTTTGACAAGAGTTATTGACGTGTTGAATGGCAGTAAAGGAGGAAGTAAACAGAAGCTGTCATTGCATCTCCTGTAGTTACGTGGAAAAGTGGAATGAAAAGGAATGGGTGATGGTGGGTATGGAAGAGTGAAGCAGAGTATTGTGGAGGGATTGGCCCCTTTGGGATGCTGAAAGAGGAGAGCAGAGGAAGACATGTTTAGTTATGGCATCTCTGAAAGTGACAGAAATTTGTGTGCCTTGGACTTCAGTTGGTGGTGAGAGGTAAGCAAGGGCAATGGAAGGCCTGTCCTTGTGGATGTGATGAGATGGGTTGAGGACAGAAATGGAGTAGAGCCCTATCAACTCTGGTGGAAAGGAATAATAGCTAAAGAACAAGGAATACCTTTTTGCTTATGTAATGGATGTGGGTTTGCATGCTGAGCCAATATTCAGTTGATCAGCACCAGTTCCCATGATTTTGGTGCCCTGATCTTTTGAGCATTCAGGACATCCACATGTGCTCCCTCAGATTTTGGAAATATAAATCATGCCTGTCAGAAATAGCCCAGTCTGGTCACATTGCTATCTCTAATTATCAAAACTATTTTGGATGATACTGCAGTTGCTTATTTTCACATAGCCATCATCTTCAGCAACTTTTCAACTGCTCTTTTTTTTGGGAGAGCTGGTCTTTAAAAGGGAAGGAGTGAGGGTATTTAAAGGACCATTTACATTAGTTTGTGGGGTCTTGAAAAAAAAAAAGAATTGATTGTGCTAACTATTTCCAATAGTTCTGAGTCTTGTGAAATCTGAGACTCCATAAATTTCAGTGGGACAAATGGGCAAGAAAGGCAAATGGAATGTAATTTGGACAAGTGCGAGGTGTTGAACTTGTTTAAGTTAAACCTGCATAAGACATACAGGGTTTTGGAGAGAATTGGAATCAGAATCAGAATGGTTCAGCGGTTGATTTATATTCTGGACTGATTTCGGCTATTACATCACTGGTTGATAAATACCTGCAGAGAGCCAACCTTTCCCCAAAAGGCTCCAAAGCCTTGCCACCTTCTCGTTTTGTTTCCTCCCTTTCTTGCCGAAGGGAGGGTAACCACACAGAAGCTGATTCAAAGGGTGGCTTACTCTGGAGTGGTCCTTCACAAATCTCAGGTAATACCCACAGAATCCAAAGAATGAAAAGATGGCACTCACAATCTTGGGCCTTGGCCTTGTGGTCACTACCTCGATCTTGGACAGATCCATGTCACCCCATTCTGAGAGACCACAGTGTGTGCCCGACATTGATGACTGATGTATTACAGAACAGGCATTTGTCCAGTGACAGTTTTAAACCTTCAACATTCAGGCGGCCTAACACCTTCAGTAGCCTCATCTCATGCTCATCCAGATCACTGTGAGATCATCCAAGTACACCATTACATAGAAACATAGAAAACCTACAGCACAATACAGGCCCTTCGGCCCACAAGTTTGTGCCGAACATGTCCCTACCTTAGAAATTACTAGACTTCCCCATAGTCCTCTATTCTTCTAAGCTCCATGTACCTATCCAAAAGTCTCTTAAAAGACCCTATCGTATCCACCAAGCAAGTTGAGAGTTACTGAGCATGCTTGGAGTCGAGAGGTCAAGGACAATGCCAAATCACCCTCAGGGTGATCCTCAACCTGAATGGTTGAACTGGACTTTGCTAGACATGCTAGGAATCCTGGATTCCAACAGAAGGAACAATTGGAGCCAGCATATCAGCCAGAGGATGGGAATGGTCCTGTCAAAATTCTCCATTGGAATCACCTTCTGCCCAAGGGCAGAAGATGTGTGTTGATCCTACACCTAACAGAACTCCGACACGGAGCCTGCACCCACGAGAACTCCGACACGGAGCCTGCACCCACCAGAACTCCGACACGGAGCCTGCACCCACCAGAACTCTGACACGGAGCCTGCACCTAGCAGAACTCTGCGCAGAAGGAGGAGAACACAACGACAATCCACTGACAATAGTGTGATTTCAGTGGGCAGACCTGAACAGGAGCCAATCACTGAGTACTGTACAGACTCAGAGGCTGAGGGAATGGGAACGTGGTATGCTTTACCTTATGCAAACTCCCCAAGAATTGATGAAGAGATGTCATAATCTCCCAGCCCTGACTCAGATATAGCAGAGAGGACTACCAATGCACAGTCAGCCATGACAATAGACAGTGAGGGGAAACTGGGCTCCAAGATAATTGGGGATGAAGCTGAGTTCAGTCAGGTGGCCGGGGGACCTGAGTTGCTGGACGGTACGAGTGATAGACAGGGGAAGGTGTTCCCTGGTAGACAGATGAAACCCATTGTTACTGGGCATCTCCTTGCTAACAGCCACCAGACTCAGCCGTGAGAGAACCACCTTTCTCAGACTTCGTACATCTAGGGTAGATATGACTTGGGTCCTGCCAAACCCGGGAGGTTGGGATGTCTCGCCCCCCTGAATCCTGATTTGTGTGAGTACTGTGTAACTTAATGCCCCATGCAATTGCTTGTCAGCAAGCAATAACAGATTGTACACTGCATACAACTATAAAGAAAGTATATTTATGAACATTAACTTAACCAAAGAGTTATTAAAGAAAAGAAAGAAAACAAACAGAAGGGCCCATCATAATTAAACAGTCAAATGTACACATAGGTTGGAGCTCATCTTGAATTTGTCTTTAACTCATGCACAAGATCCTTTGTCTGCATGAAAGCACGTACCACCTTACAAATGGCGTTCAAACTCCATCTCAGACAAAGACCCCCCACAGGACTATTGCTCTTTCCTCCTTTAAAAGCCATTCATCTGCACAAAGTACTGTGTATCCTCAGCCATCTTTCCTCCTGTCTTCTCTCAGCTCCCGCTAAAAAGACCTCGACCCACCCCAATGTCATCACAAAAACCTCTCCACCCAGCATTCTCTGGAACCTCCTCCCAGTTCCACCATCCTGATTAGTTGATACAATATTCATAAGTTGAACAACAAAACTCCTTATCTGAGCTCAAACCCAAACAGGCTGAAAGCAGAACAGACTGCTCTTACAGAACTGCTGAAATGAAATACTCACAGCATAGCAGTAAAAAACTTAACCAGGGCATTACACAGGAAAGGTTAAAGGAGTGGTAGAAGTTGAAGATGAGATGAGGTCTCAGAGAGTTCTGGAAACCCCAGACAGGCTGGCTTATGGTGAACTGGAGAAACAAAGTGTGTCCATCCCAATAGTGAGATATGTTACCTCCATTTACAATTAGATTGGGGTGGGGGTCTTGAAATAACAGAACTTAATTTAACACTGTGTTATTAATAATGGTTTAGTAAGTTCCAAAGTCATGAGGACATGACTAGTTTTGGTTGGAGGAGAATGTAGTGCCCCGGTTAAGATTTCTACTGCTGTGCTGTGAGGTATTTTTTATTTTAGCAGTTTTCTATAAAAGCAGCGTGTCCTGTTAGTAAGAGTGTTTTGGCTTCTGCTAAAGATAAGGAGCCATGTTGCCCAACTTAGGAATGTTGTGTCAGCCAACCAGAACTGTCTGGGTATGTGTTGTGACTTTCTGCCCTGTGGGATGTGAGAGAAGATCCCAGAGATCTGGGCGGGATGAAATTTCTGAAGGACAGTAGGCTGGTTTGGGGTTTTTGACAGGAGGTGCGGAGATGAAGAGCACCAGGGAAGATCCATCTGAAGGGCAGACCCTAATACAAAGGGTGCTTTGTGAGACAAGGGGTTCCAACAAGCAAAGTTCTACCTGTGCTTGGTGATGGGAATTCAGCACCATGAGTAAAACGATACACCCAGCTATTACAGAAATGAGCTCCAACATTTATGTGCACATTTAGACTGGTTTAACTGTACTGGGCTCTTTGTTTCTTTTCCTACTAATTGTTTGATAAAGTTGAAAACTGACAAATGTACTTTCTTTGTAATAGTGTACTGATGTACAATCTGTTATTTCTTGGTGACTGATAATTGCGTATGTGCAGTTTTACACAGCATCTGCTGCAATCAACGTTCCTTAATTGGAACATCCCAACCTTCTGGTTTGGTTGAACCCCAAATCATACTGACCCTAGAGGTATTTCGCCTTCTCACTGCTGAGTCATGTGGCTATTTGAAGAGTTAGCTAACGAGCTGGGTTTGTGTAGGATCCCAGTAAGAGGGTTACACTGACATTGAGTGCAATATTGTTGAATTGAAAGCACTCAATCAGGCAATCTCTCATTCCTGTATGGCTTCTTGTCACCATCTGTGATTCTGCCGACAACAGTTGTGTCATTAGTTGTGTATAGCAAATGGTGTTTGAGCTGTGCCGAGCCACGTAGTCATAGGTGTAGAGAGAATAGAGCAGTGGGCTAAGCATGCATCTTTGAGGTGCACCAGTGTCGATCATCATGAGAGGGAGATGCTATTTCCGATCTGTACTGGCTGTGATCTCTTGATGAGGAAGTCAAGAATCCAGTTGCAGAGGGAGGTACAGGGGCCCAGATTTTGAACCTCGTTCATTAGTACCGAAGGGATGATGCTCTCCCTCCTCACGAATCTCCCACCTGGCACTTATCCCTGCAAGTGGAAGAAATGCTTCACCTGCCCGTTCACCTCCTCTCTCAACTACCTTCAGGGACCCAGGTGAGGCAGCACTTAACCTACATATCTTCTGGGATTGTCGACTGTATCTGGTGCTCCCGATGCAGTTTCTTCTACATTGCTGAGACAGCTTTGTTGAGCACCTCCAACCATCCGCAAAAAGCAGGAATTCCCAGTGGACAAACATTTTTATTCCCTATTCCCAAACTGGCATGTCAGTCCGTGGTCGCTTCCTCTGCCACTCTCAGGTTGGAGGAGCAACACCCCGTATTCCATTTAGGTAGCCTCTGTCTGATGGTGTTAACATCGATTTCTCCAGTTTCCAAGCCCTTTTCCCGCATTGCCCCTTCCCTCTTCTTCAATTTCCACTCTGGCCTTTTACCTCTTCTCCTCACCTGTCGATCACCTCCCCCTGGTGCCCCTTCTCCTTCCCTTTCTCCTATGGTCCACTCTCCTCTCCTATCAGATTCCTTTTTCTCCAGCCCTTGACCTTTTCCACCTATCACCTCCCAGCTTCTTACTTCATCCCTCTCCCTCACCCACCTGGCTTCACCTATCACCTTTCAGCTTGTCCCCCTTCCCCTCCCCCCACATTCTTATACTGGCACCTCTCCCCTTCTTTTCCAGCCCTGATGAATGCTCTCTTCAACTGTTTTTTCATTTCTATAGATGCTGCCTGACCTGCTGAGTTTCTCTAGCATTTTTTGTGTGTTACTCTGGATTTCCAGCATCTGCAGGATCTCTTGTATTTATGATTTGCTGTTCCACTGCGAAGTCTCTTCGAGGGATGCCTACCCTAAAGAAGTTAGTGCACAGACTGTTTCTGCATTTACCTGATGCCACAGACTGTTCTGCATTTACCTGATGCCACAGACTGTTCTGCATTTACCTGATGCCACTGACTTGTTTCTGTGTGAAGAGGATGTTTCCTATATTATGGGGGTCTAGCCCAGAGGCGCATGCTCAACATAGAGGTAATCTATTTAGAGCAGAGTTGAGGAGGAATTTCTTTAGCCAGAGTGTGCTGAATCTGTGGAATTTGTTGCTCCAGATGGCTGTGGATGCTAGATCACTGGGTGCATTTAAGGAGGAGATTGCTAAGTTCTTGTTGAGTCAAGGCATGAAAGGCAAAAGAATGGGGTTGAGAGGGAAATGCATCAGGCATGATAAAATGGCAGAGCAGATTCCATGGTCCAAGTGGTCCAATTCTGTTCCGATTTCTTATGGACTCTGTCTATACTTTCTACAGTCTTGGCAAAGCAGCCAACATAATCAGTGACCCTCCCATCCAGGATGTTCTCTCTTTCCCCCCTTTCAACAAATGGAAGATACAGCCATAGCTCCAGGGTCAAGGGCAGCTTCTATCCTCGGTTATAAATCCCACAGGGCAGCTTACATTGCATAGGATCCAAGGATACAGCTGGTTCAAACAAAGAGTGATGATATATGATTATATCTAAGATTGGAGGCCTGTGTCTAGCGGTGTGCCATGAGGGCTGGTGCTGGGACCTTTGTTGTTTGTTACTTACTGTATCTCATGGTCTGGATGTGAATGTACAAGGCAAGGTTAGAGACTAGGTGGATGATTCTACAATACACAATATTGTGGATAGTGTAGAAGGTTATCAAAAATTATGGAGGGGCTCTTTGTCAGCTAGGTAAGTGGGCTGAAGACTGGCAAATGGTTTATACTTTATAGTCCATACTTTATTGTCGCAAAACAATTGATACTAGAACATACAATCATCACAGCGATGTTTGATTCTGCGCTTCCTGGATTACAAATACTAAATATTAAAAATAGTAAAAATTAGTAAATATTAAAAATTTAAATTATAAATCATAAATAGAAATTAGAAAAATGGAAAGTAAGGTAGTGCAAAAAAACCGAGAGGCAGGTCTGGATATTTGGAGGGTACGGCCCAGATCCGGGTCAGGATCCGTTCAGCAGTCTTATCACAGTTGGAAAGAAGCTGTTCCCAAATCTGGCCGTACAAGTCTTCAAGCTCCTGAGCCTTCTCCCAGAGGGAAGAGGGACGAAAAGTGTGTTGGCTGGGTGGGTCGTGTCCTTGATTATCCTGGCAGCACTGCTCCGACAGCGTGTGGTATAAAGTGAGTCCAAGGACGGAAGATTGGTTTGTGTGATGTGCTGCGCCGTGTTCACGATCTTCTGCAGCTTCTTTCGGTCTTGGACAGGACAACTTCCATACCAGGTTGTGATGCACCCTAGAAGAACGTTTTCTACGGTGCATCTATAAAAATTAGTGAGGGTTTTAGGGGACAGGCCAAATTTCTTTAGTCTTCTCAGGAAGTAAAGGCACTGGTGGGCCTTCTTAGCAGTGAACTCTGCTTGGTTGGACCAAGTCAGGTCATTTGTGATATTGACCCCGAGGAACTTAAAGCTTTTGACCTGTTCCACTTGCGTATCACCGATGTAAATTGGATCGTGCGATTCGCTACTCCTGAAGTCAACAACCAATTCCTTCGTCTTGCCGAAGTTGAGGGATAGGTTATTGTCTTTGCACCATGCCACCAGGTTCTTAATTTCCTCTCTGTACTCAAACTCATCATTACCCAAGATACGGCCTACAATTTTTGTGTCATCAGCAAAGTTATATATTGAATTTGATGGAAACTTGGCTCCACAGTCATGGGTGTACAATGAGTACAGCAGGGGGCTGAGTACACAGCCTTGTGGGGCACCGGTGCCCAGAGTGATTGTAGAGGAGAGCTTGTTCCCTATTTTTACAGCCTGGGTCCTGTCTGTGAGGAAGTTGAAGATCCAACTGCAGATCTGAGTGCTAAGGCCCAGGTTCCGGAGTTTAGGAATCAGTTTATTTGGAATGATGGTATTAAAGGCAGAGCTGTAGTCAATGAAAAGGAGCCTTACGGATGCGTCTTTTTTCTCCAGGTGTTCTAAGGAGGGATGTAGGGCCAGAGAGATGGCATCTGCCGTTGACCTGTTGCTCCGGTATGTGAATTGCAAAGCATCAAGGTTGACCGGTAGGCTGTGGTTGATGTGTGCCATAACCAATCTCTCGAAGCACTTCATAGCAATTGATGTCAGAGCCACAGGTCAATAGTCACTCAGGCATGCCACCTTGCTCTTCTACGGCACTGAGAATATCGTTGCCTTCTTAAAACATGAGGGGATCTTTGACTGAAGCAAGGAGCAGTTGAAGATGTCAGCAAACACTCCAGCTAGATTGCTTGCACAAGCCCGGAGAATCCATCCTGGGATGCCATCTGGGCCCATCGCCTTCCTTGGATTTACCTTCAGGAAGGCCCTTCTAATGTCCTCCTCGGTGATGATGAATCTCGATGCCACCAGGTCCGGTTCATCCGGAGGGAACGGGATGCTTCTCTTCTGTTCGAATTTTGAGTAGCATACACTAAGTTTGTCAGGAAGAGAAGCACCACAGTTATTGCGGAGGCCTCCGCTCCAGCCGAACCTCGGGCTCGATTTCCGAGGTCGGTGGCGGAGGCCTCATTTCCGGCAGCTGTGGATGGCCACCAACGAGGCTTTATGGTGTTCGCTCCGGGGAAGCGTCTGGGGCACCTTGAGGTCTCCGCCATCACTTCTGTGTGGTCGTCTGCTCCGGAGAGGTGCTGGTCGGAATGGGCCGTGTCTCCAAGCGCTCCAGCATGGTAGCAGACCGCGGGTCTCCAGGAACATAGTGGGCCTCGCTAGTCGGGTCCGGGTGCAGTCCGGAGTTTAAGAAGCAATTCTGGCGCGATGGTCTCCAGCTGGGTCAGTAGCTTCGCCAGGGTGTTGTTGATCTTTATCTTGCTAGATTGGAGGTTTAGAGGTTTTCAAGTCAAGTCACTTTTTATTGTCATTGCGACCACAACTGCTGGTACAGTACACAGTAAAAACAAGACAATGTTTTTCAGGACCATGGTGCTACATGAAACAATACAAAAACTACACTGAACTATGTAAAAACAACACAGAAACTACACTAGAATACAGACCTACCCAGGACTGCATAAAGTGCACAAAACAGTGCAGGCATTACAATAAATAATAAACAAGACAATAGGCACAGTAGAGGGCAGTAGGTTGGTGTCAGTCCAGGCTCTGGGAAGTGTTGGGAAGTGTATGATCATGTACTTTGGTAGAGGAAATGAAAGGGTTAACTATTTTCTGAATGAAGAGAAAATACAAAAAAAAACTGAGGTGCCAAGTGACTTGGACGTCCTTGTGCAGGATTCCCTAAAGGTTAATTTGCAGGTTGAGTCTGTGGTGAGGAAGGCGAATGTGATGTTACCATTTATTTCAAGAAGACTAGAATACAAAAGCAAGGAGGTAATGTTGAAACTGTATGAAGCTCTGGTGAGGTCTCACTTGGACTATTGTGAGAAGCTTTTGGGCCCCTTGGAAAGGATGTGCTGAAACTGGAGAGGGTTCAAAGGAGGTTCATGAAGATGATTACAGGATTGAATGGCTTGTCATATGAAGCTCTGGGCCTACATTCACTAGAATTCAGAAGAATGAGGGGTGACCTTATTGAAAACTATCAAATAGTGAAAAGCTTCAAAAGAGTGGATGTGGGCAGGATGTTTCCTCTGGTGGGAGAGTCTATGACCAAAGAACACAGCCTCACAATAGAGGGCCATACTTCTAGAACAGAGATGAGTAGGAATTTATTTAGCCAGAGTGTGGTGTGTCTGTGGAATTCATTGCCACAGGCGGCTGTAGATGGCAAATCTTTACAAATATTTAAGGTAGAAGTTGATAGATTCTTGATTGGTCAGGGCATGAAGGGACACGGGGGGGGAAAGCAGAAGATCGGTGCTGAGAGGAAAAATGGATCAGCCATGATGAGATGATCAACCAGACCCAATGGGCCAAATGGCCTAATTCTGCTCCTATATCTTATGGCCTTATGGTCAAAAAAGATGTTCCATAATTTAAAGTCCTAAACAGGGTGGAAGAAAATGAAGCCATTGGACAGAAATTTGCAAAGGTCATTGGGAACAGGTAAAGGACATCTGGCACGTGGGAGATGGGGAAACGTCCAGGTTTGTAGTTCCTGGTGGAAGGAGGAGTGAGGCTGATAGAATTAAGGAACCTTGGTCAATGAGGAATATTGATGCTCTGGTCAGGAAAAAGGAAAATGTGTATGACAGGTATAGACAGCTGGAATCAAGAGTATCTATTGAATTCTAAACGATATAGGTGATGGTGATCAACAGAAATAGACTCTTTTGTGTCAAAGTGAATACAGATCTCTACAAAGTGATCCAAGTTTATTACAAATATAAAACACAAAATAATTGATTGCATAAGTATTCACCCCCTTCAATTCGGTAGTTAGTAGATGCACCTTTGGCAGCAATTACAGCCTTGAGTCTGTGTGGATAGGTCTCTATCAGCTTTGCACATTTAGATACTGCAAGTTTTCCTCATTCTTCTTTACTTAACTGCTCAAGCTCTGTCTGATTGCATGGGGATTGTGAATGAACAGCCCTTTTCAAATCCAGCCACTAATTCTCAATTGGGTTGAGATCTGACTTGGCCACTCCAGGACATTAACTTTGTTGTTTTTAAGCCATTCCTTTGTAGCTTTGGGTTTATGCTTTGGGTCATTGTCTTGCTGGAAAACAAATCTCCCAAGTCACAGTTCTCTTGCAGACTGTATCTGGTTTTCCTCCGAGGTTTCCCTGTATTTTGCTGTGTTCATTTTTCCCTCTACCTTCAAAAGCCTTCCAGGGCTAGCTGTTGCGAAGCATCCCCACAGCATGATGCAGCCACCACCATTCTTCACAGTAGGGATGGTGTCTTTTTGATACTGAGCGGTGTTTGGTTTACAGCAAACGTAGTGTTTAGTCTGATGCCGAATAGCTCAATTTTGGTTTCTTCAAACCATAAAACCTTCTTGCGGCTGACTTCGGAGTCTCCCACATCCGTTCTGGTAAATTCTAGCTGAGATTTCATGTCACTCTCCCATAAAGCTGCAACAGTTGTTGTATACGCAGTGTTACACATCCCGTGAGCTTGATGTAATTATCTTGTGAGCATTATGTCATTATCTCGCGATGTGCATGATGTAATTGTCTCATGATAGCGGGGGGGTGATTTGATGTCACGTGACGGCATGGTATAAAAAGAAAAGCCCACCAATGTGACCCAGTTCTCATTTTTATTTTACGGTGCAACTTTGTGGTTGTCGGTAGGCTGTTTCGCAAGTCGCCACCGGTTTTGTTGTTGCCTGTTTGTTTTTGTCCCTTACAGTCTAGTATCAAAGAGGGAAGACGTTACCAGTGTGGTTCAAGCCCAGGGGTTTGAGTAAAGTTAATGTCTTTCATCATCTTGGGAGTGATTGACCTTCTAAGTCTTCGTACGTGAATTGTGGCATGCACGTTTAAGTTAAGCCCCTGCAAGGTGGGGCTGTGTGTAGTAACCACCCTCCAAAGGTCAGTTACTTTAAGACACTTTATTTCTTCTTGATTTCTTTGGACAAGGCATCTCTCGGCAGATTCATCATTAATTTGAAGGAATCATTGTTTTGGGAGAAGTCTCGCCTTTAACGACTGTATAAATTATTGGGACTTTTGAATTTATCACTGTAAGATGGTGTTTGAATGAGAACTCGTTACAAACAATTTCTAAGTACAACTGTTTGTTAGATATAGCCGCATATCTGATAACTTCTGGTTAAGATAGTCGTATGTTTACTTTCCAATGTTTTTGAGCAAAGTTTAATAAATGTCATTGTTTATTTTATAAAAGCGCGACTCAAATTCATCTCTGTTGCTGTTGATTTATAACAGTAGTCTCTCCCATCTCAGCCACTGAAGCTCGTTACTCCTCCAGAGTTGTCACAGGTCTCTTGGTGGCATTTCCTCACTAGTCCTCCTCTTGCACGCTCACTCAGTTTTTTATGATGACCTGCTCTAGGAAGATTTATAGCTTTGCCATATTCTTTCCATTTCTTGATAATTGACTTAACTGTACTTCAAGGGATATTTAGTGACTTGGAAATTTTCTTGTATCCATCTCCCGACTCGTGCTTTTTTTAATAAACTTTTTCATGGAGTTGCTTGGAGTGGTTTTTTGTCTTCATGGTGTAGTTTTTGCCAGGATACTGACTCACCTGCAGTTGGACCTTCCAGATACAGGTGTATTTTCACTACATTCAATTCAAACACCTTGACTGCACACAGGTCTCCAGAAACATATCTTCATTTAACTAATTATGTGACTTCTAAAACCAATTGGCTGCACCAGTGATGATTCACAGTGTCATATTAAAGGGGTGGGTGAATACTTATGCAATCAATTTTAATATGTTTAATATTTATAATTAATTTAGATCACTTTGTAGAGATCTGTTTTCACTTTGACACAAAAGAGTCTTATTCTGTTGATCAGTGTCAAAAAGCCAAATTAAATCCACTGTGATTTAATGCTGTAAAACAATAAAACATGAAAACTTCCTCGGGGGATGAATACTTTTTATAGGCTCTGTAAATTACTGGAAGGTATTCTACTGAATGGAAATATAAATGTTTAGATTGTCAGGGCTCAATAAGGGATAGTCAACATGGCTTTTTGTGTGTGGTGACAACACTTACCAAGTTTCCTGATGACATTACAGGAAATGATGAAGGAAAGACAGTGGATGTGATCTTAATGAACTTGAGCAAGGCCTTTGACAAAGTCCTATATGAGAGGCTGGCCAAGAACGTTATGTCACTTGGAATTCAAGATTAGGTAGCAAATTGGATTAGACATTTAGTTCACGGTGAAGCCAGAGAGTGGAAGTACATGGCTGCCTCGCTAACTGAAGGCTTGTGAATAGAGCAGTGATTGGTGCTGGATTCATTGTTGTTTGTCATCTATATCAATTATCTGGATAATAATGTGGTAAATTGGATCAGTGAATTTGCGGATGATGGTAAGATTGGGGGTGTAGTGTACAGACAGGATGACTATCAAAGCTTGCAGTGGAATCTGGACCAGCTGGAAAATGTGCTGAGAAATGGCAGGTGAAATTTAATGTAACAAGGGTGAGATATTGTACTTTCGGACAACAAACCAAGGTAAGACTGACACAGTGAATGGAAGGGCAATGAGGAGTGCACAAGGAAAGGGATCTGTAAATACAGATCCATAATTCCTTGAAAGTGGCATCATAGCATCGTAAGGAGAGATTGTGTCCTTCAAAAAATAACGCAGGGTACAGGAATTGGATGTTATGTTGAAGTTTTACAAGACACTGGTAAGGCCTCATTTGAGGTATTATGTGTAATTCTGGTCACTGATCTGTAGGAAAGATATCAGTTAAGATGGAAAGAGGGCAGAGAAGTTAGAGTTGGGAAGCACAGAGTTCTGAAAGAGGTGTCTGAAGAGATTGTGGATTCATTAATAGTGATCTTTCAGGAATTAATGGATTCTGGCACGGATGTGGAGGACTGGAAAATAAATTCTGGAGGGTGTAGCTTTAAAACGGGATGGGCAAGTTTAAAAGAGATTTACAGGGCGAGTTGTGGTTTCACTCTCGGGAGATGTATATACTCCAGGAAGACACACTAAACCCCAGGCACACACTCCCCAGTACAGAGGGCGTTCTGTTGCTGCCAGAAGAGGTTAGAGGAGGCAGATACAATGACACTTGAGAGGCCTATGAACAAGCACATGGAGAATGGAGGGAGAGTGAAAACAAGAAATTATAGGCCGGCTGGAGGGAAAAATCTATGCCTCCCACAGTTTTATAAACCTTTATCAGATCTCCTCTCTCCCTCTGATGCTCCAAAGAAAATGATACAAAATTGTACAAGTTTTCCTTCTCTATCCAGACCGTATCCTGATGAATCAGAATCAGAATCAGCTTTATTATCATCGGCATGTGATATGAAATTTGTTAACTTAGTAGCAGCAGTTCAATGCAATACGTAAACTAGCAGAGAGCGAGAGAGAAAAAAATAATAATAAATAAAATAAAACATAATAAATAAACAAGTAAATCAGTTACATATATTGAATAGATTATTAAAAAATGAGCAAAAACAGAAATACTGCATATTAAAAAAGTGAGGTAGTGTCCAAAGCTTCAAAGTCCATTCAGGAATCGGATGGCAGAAGGGAGAAGCTGTACCTGAATCGCTGAGTGTGTGCCTTCAGGCTTCTGTACCTCCTACCTGATGGTAACAGTGAGAAAAGTGCATGCCCTGGGTACTGGAGGTCTTTAATAATGGACGCTGCCTTTCTGAGACATCACTTCTTAAAGATGTCTTGGGTACTTCGTAGACTAGTGCCCAAGATGGAGCTGACTAGATTTACAACCTTCTGCAGCTTCTTTCGGTCCTGTGCAGTAGCCCCTCCATACCAGACAGTGATGCAGCCTGTCAGAACGCTCTCCACGGTACAACTATAGAAGTTTTTGTGCGTATTTGTTGACATGCCATATCACTTCAAACAGTGACAATTCATATTGCTGTTACTGAATCACAAACAAGAGAAAATCTACAAATGCTGGAAATCAGAGTAATAGATACAAAATGCTGGAGGAACTCAGCAGGACAGGCAGCATCTATGGAAATGAGTAAATTCTCAAAGTTTTGGGACAAGCCCCTTTATTGGGACTGGATGGAGTCCTGATAAAAGGTCTCGGCCTAAAATGTCAACTGTTTACTCTTTTCCATTGAGTTGTCTGGCCTGCTGAGTTCCTCCAGCAATTGCGGTTACTGAATATGGAAACACTTCTTACAACTCAATCATTAGAAAATAAAACTTGGCCTGGTTTTCCATTTACGGGACTTTGCAAACAAAAATATCCCAATTATTGATTATGCTAATATTGCACTTATTGAAAGGTCTAGTGGATGTGGAGAGGATATTTCCTATAGTGGGGCAGTTTAGGACCAGAGGCCACACACTCAGAATAGAAGGATGTCCCTTTCGACAGCGATGAAGAGGAATTTCTTTAACCAGAGGGTTGTGAATCTGTACAATTCATTGTCACAGGTGGCTGTGGAGGCCTGTCATTACGTCTATCTAAACTGGAGGTTGATGGGTTCTTGATGAGTAAGGCTGTCAAAGGCAGTTTCTTTATGTTTTATTTATTTAGCGATACAGCCTGGAGTAGACCCTTCAGGCCCTACTGCTCCAGCAACCCCACAACTCTGATTAACCCTAAGCTAATCACTGGACAATTTACAATGACCAATTAGTCTATCTAGTCTGTCTTCGGAGGAAACCAGAATACCCAGGGTGAGCCCCTGCATTCCATGGGGATGACATACAGAGATTCCTTGCAGAATGATACCCGAATTAAACTCAGGACACTGGAATACCCCGAGCTGTAGTAGTGCTCTGCTAACTGCTACGTTACTGTGGTGTTATGGGGGTCAGGCAGAAGAATGAAGTTGAGAGGGATAATAAATCAGACATGATTGAATGGCAGATCAGATTCAATGGGCCAAACAGCCTAATCCCACTCCTATGTCTAATTGTCTAACCACCCATTTACAGTATTCACCTATTTTATTCTCCTCACATTCTCATCGTGTCCGTGGATTCCACCATTCACCTAAACAATAGGGACAATTTATAGCTGTCAGCTAACTCACCAACCTGTACGTCTTCAGGATTTGGGAGAAAACTGCAGCACCTGGAGAAATCGTGGACAATTTTCAAACTCCATGCAGACACCCACCACCAGAGGTCACAATTGGTCCTGGCTCTATGATGCTGTGAGACAGTGGCTCCACTTGCTGCGCCAGAATAAGCAGAGATAGAATAGGGTAAAGATAGGAGGAAACAAGTTTTGTCAGGAAAGAGGAGGCTGAAATAATGTACCTACCTATTTGTGGATCTTGTGGGTGGAAATGGTCTTTGTGGGTTTGGCAGACAGAGAGTTTCGAGACTGTGGAGCACTGATATCCTGAGACAGGAGGTCAGTTACTCTCTGGGAGGCAATAGCCTGATATCTGGTGGAAGTTCGAGATACTTGAGGTATAAGGCCTATGGGTCCAAGGTGTGTTTCCCAAGTGACATCAGCTGGACATGCCCTTGTCCTGAGTGAAGCACTGCAATTTCTGAGAAGGGTGTGCAAGTACGTACGAAACAAGCCAAGTCAATGGGTAGCAATGAATAGTTGTGGAAAATATAAGAGGCCAGGAAGAGGGGTTAGGAGTTCCAGAGACAGTGGAAAGTATTCATAGTTACGTGGGGCTGGAAACCTATTGAGATAATGATGCAGGGGGATGAAGCCAGGACTGATCACTTCGTTTCAGAAGGATTGAGTGAAAATGAGGCAAGGGTGAGAATCAGAGGGAAAGATGAAATCAAAAGGAAGTGGAGTGGGAACAGGGGCCTGGACAGGTATACTTAGAAATCAAGACTGATTGAAGTTTGATTCTGGAAAAAAAAGCAAAGAGCCCTTTTCAAAAGAGCGAAAAGCAAAGTCCAGACTAGGACAGCTTTGAGATAGAGTGTGGTGGTGCTGTTAGCAAGAGGCCAAGAGCAGGCACATGGTGATCCAAGTGTGGATTTCAGGATGTGATGTGAAGAGTGATTGGAGAGACACTGGGTAGCTTGAGCAGAACTGTGGAGGGCAGAATGTTTGTTGGAACAAATTGGAATTGGAAACATTTATTGATGCGAGGAGTGACGTGAGTGATGTGACGCGAAGAGTGATTGGAGAGACACTGGATAGTTTGAGCAGAGCTATGGAGAGCAGAATGTTTGTTGGAACAAATTGGAATTGGAAACATTTATTGAGGAAGAAGGTGCAATGATAGTCAGTGGAACTTCATGTGTAATCCATCAGTATCGCCAATATCTACCATATTGCAGACATCAGATTCAATGACCTTGATGTTTCTGTTACTTTGTTAAGATAATATTTACAATTTGTCTTTGTGATTGTTAAGCAAATTCATTAAAAGCAGTCACTAAATCTCATATCAAATGATGCATTTGGAAAAAAGCGTCATGGAGATGTTGAGTGGCTGGCTTATCTGTCTCTAAGGAAGCAGCAGAGAAGTGGTTTAACCAGACAAATCCAAAAGGAAATAACAAGCTTTCTTTTTCATTAAGGATTTATTTTTGTATGCAATGAAATATGATGCTTTGAGCTATGATGTCTGAAATGGCCCAGTCTCACAATTGACATACACGATAAACTTTGGTTTGTATATTTTAACTAAATCAACAGAGGTAATAGTACCTGCTGTAAGCAAGTTAATATGCAGTTGGGTAGTACTTTTAGTGTACGCTTGCAGCTTGTCTCTTTACCTCAATGCTTTTGAGTTTGACTGATTACATTTGCTACAAAGTCAATACCACCTTTATTTCTAGCAGAACTAGATTGAGTCTGCATTTTCAAAGGGAAAAGTAAATTATGTTGTTCACAATATAACGACAATAATGCATTTTGTAGTATTTTCCGTACATTTATCCCAGACAATATTGTCTTGTGAATAATCCCTTTTTATTGCAGACTAATGACGTCAATTGTGATGTTTCATTACCGAAATCCAATCCTTAGTTTGAACAGTGCAGATATATCTCAAGTTGCATCAGGTGCACTGTCACTATGCCATGAAAAATGGATTATAGCTGACAAAGTGACTAAAATCACATTCATAAAGGTCTTGAGGATTTTAATCAATAAGTTGTCCATATATAGAAAGCACACTCTGCCCTGTTAGTCACAACCCGAAATAACAGAGAGTTGTGCTGAAATGAAACTCACTGTTCTAAGCAGCGCTCCCAATTTCTGTAATAAGTAGAGCTCTTTTAACCATTTTTCCTGTAATTTCAACCCAGGTTTACACTGTATTGAAATAAAATTCACATGGTCTAAGGAGAAAAGTGTTCCACTGTTCAAATAAAAGAAAATCCACTAATATGTTTGAATACACAGAAGAATAAAGCAGCTTGAACAAATAGCTACAGTTTTTGAAATTGCTGTTTGTAATAAATTATCATAAATCATATAAAACCGAGATGTGGAGAAACTACTTTAGTCAGAGGGTGGTAAATCTGTGGAATTTGTTGCCACGAGAGGTTGTGGGGGCCAAGTTATTAGGTGTGTTTAAGGCAGAGATAGATAGGTTCTTGATTAGCCAGGGCATCAAAGGGCAGGGGAGTGGGGATGACTGGTAAAATTGGATCAGCCCACTGTTGAATGGCGGAGCAGACCGATGGGCAGAATGGCCTACTTCTGCTCCTATATCTTATGGTCTTATGCTGCAGTGAAGTTCTATGTGGATATCTTCTTGTGTCCTAGTAGTTCTCTGGGGATCAGGGGTGGAGGTGGGAGGCACTTTTAATCCTTCTGAAATGCTGATTCGTGCAAAATCCAAGACATTTCTTATTTTCTAACTATGTAGGAGACAACCATTTGACCTCTAAGGTCTATGCTCACTCTCAGAACATTTCCATCAGTCTCATTTCCCACCTATCCCCTGACCATCTATCCTTTCACATGCCAACAACTTCCCTCCTTTGAGGCCTTCCTCCATGAAAGAGCCATTTTCAGCGGCAGTGAATCCACTGGCATACTGTTGGGATGTGAGAGGAAAACAGAGCACTCAGGGAAAACGCACACAGCACTCGGGGTGAAGAGTTGTGGGAGAGTCACTAATGACTGTACCACTGTGCTCACTTACATCATCTTGATCCAACTCTGAGCAAACCGTTTCCCTTTGTGTGCCAACACAATTTCCCCTGAAGTGCATCAACACTATTTGCTTCAAACAGTTGTAAGGGGGTTTTGTCTTTTATGTTACTGTGTAGGCCAATTAAAATGGCTTCTTTATTATGTTATACTTGGGAATGCTTCTTTGTTATGTTAAATGCTGAGAAAGTCCTTCCCGCTAGCAGTTTGTTGAATCACGTTACTGATAAGAAGATGTTATGAACCAATTGGAATAGTTGTTATGTTTTTGGTGTATTTGAAGATACTGTATGCACGGGGTTTTGGGGGAGAAGGCAGGAGAGAGAGAGGCAGAGGATGGACCAGGTGCTGTGAGTCCACTAACGGGGTCGGACCCCAAGTGGGACATTCGGTGAGGAGAGGAGACGGAGACGGACTCATGTGGAGTGTCTGGCCGACCACCGTTGTTGGTCTCAGGCGGCCGGTCGAGGTGGTCCGAGGGGTCGCAGGGTGAAGAAGAAGGGTCCCAAGCTCCAACTGTTTGTGCACGAAGAGATTGAACTTTGATAAGTGTGGCGCCTTTTATTTTCCTTTTATATTTTATTCTCTATTAATTATATAGTTCCAGTAATATCTATAAACAGTAAATTATTTACTCGTATCTGGTGTATTGTCTGTTATTTGGGCGGGATGGGGTACATCACACAGCATCCACACAAACTAATTACCCAGTTTGCTGGAGCCGAGGGCTGTTTCCCTAGACGACAGCAAGCCGGGTGACCCTAAGGGTGGCCAGGGGGGCTACACAGTCATAGACTCACAACATGGATACAGGGCCAGTGTTGCCAACCATGAAGTATCCATTTTCTCTCAATCTACCAGCGTCTCCTTTTTATTCTCCTCACATAGTCATCAACTTTCCCAGCTTCCACCACTCATCTATGGACTAGCGACAATCAGCAGCAGCCAGTTAACCAGGTAACCCAATCACAAATCTGCAGATGCTGGAAATCCAAGCAACACATACAGAATGCTAGAGGAACTCAGCAGCCAGGCAGCATCTGTGGAAAAGAGTAGAAAAGAAGGGTCTCGGTCCGAAACGTCAACTGTACTTTTTTCCATAGATGCTGCCTGGCTTGCTGAGTCCCTCCAGCATTTTGTGTGTGTCACCCGGTAACCCACAAGGCTTTAACATGTGGGAGGAACCCAGAGGAAAGCCCTGCAGTCTCAGGGAGAATGTGCAAACTCCATACAGACAAGAACAAAGGTTAGGATTGAACCTGAATCACTGGAGCTTTATGAAGGATGCCACTGTCACCCTGGTAACCACTCCCCGATGAGGCATTCTGTATTTTTTCTGCTCCCTGTATACATTATCTATCAAAATTATTAAGAATTGTCCTCTGTGTCACTGACTGTATCCCCACTGACGTTAATCCAGCCCCCTCACACTGTCCCTCATGAACCCCTCTTCCCCAGCGTCCTGTGTCACTGACTGTATCCCCACTGATGTTAATCTAGTCCCCTCACACTGTCCCTCATGAACCCCTCTCCCCCAGCATCCTGTGTCACTGACTGTATCCCCACTGACATTGATAGTCCCCCTCACACTGTCCCTCAGTGACTCCTCTCCCCAGCACCCCATGTCACTGACTGTATCCTCACTGTTGTTGATCCAGGGATATCTTGGATCAAGTCCTCAGCATTCTTAAGTGGGAGGGTGAACAGCCAGAAGTCGTGGTCCATGTAGGTACCAATGACATGGGTAGGAAGAGTGACGAATTTCTGCATCGGGAGTTCAGGGAGCTAGGTATTAAGTTAAAGGGCAGGATCTCCAGGGTTGTGATCTCAGGATTGCCACCTGGGCCACATGCTAGTGAGGCCAGAACTAGGAAGATTATACAGTTTAACACGTGGCTAAGGAGTTGATGTAGGATGCAGGGTGTAAGTTTTTTGGATCATTGGGCTCTCTTCCAGGGAGGGTGGGACCTGTACAGAAGGGACAGTTTGTACCTGAACTGGAGGCGGACCAATATCATAGCTATCCTAACAATACTCCTCCCTGCTTAGCTATAAACTCCAACTCAATATAGAATGCATCTCAACTATATACACACTATATTATATAATTCAACTACTATATTGACAACATGGTAAATTTTAAATTGTCCCATTCAGAACTAAAGATTTAATCACTTTGGAGGCTTTCATACTTCTGTGGAATAATGTCTTTCCTGACAAGGGGGATCACTTTGCTTGGCAGGTGAGACTTGTAGTTGTGAAACAGTCTCAGGTTCTGGGCCTTCTCTGTGGTGGTTGTAGGAGTTGACTCTGAGACTGCAGGAAGTGGGTCTGAGAACAGTAGCCACCTGTCCTCTTCCTTTTCTCTCTCTGTATCTACTTTGATCCCTTTCTTTTTCTTTCTTGTGTTTCTCTACTCTTTCACACCATTCTCTTTCTTCTTCTCATTCTTTCTTGCCATCTCTTCCCTCGTTTATCTTCTTCTAGTTTCTGCATCTTGATCTTGGGAAGCACCATTTTGTTCACTGGAATATTCTCTTATTAATCTTTCTTTTGCTCCCTTTGTGATCAGATCTCTCCTCTTGATTTCGTCATCCACAACATCATCTGACGAATCCTCTGTTTTCATATTTCCACTGACTTCTTTCTTTTTGTCTTACCATTCATCCAGCTGGGCTTTTGTCTTTCCAGCTACTTTTACAAACAGCTTTTTGACTCCCACTTGAAGTTCATGCAATAATCTTAATGCACACAGAGTAGATTCTGATTCTTTATACTCACAAAAGCCTAAAGCTTGCAACTTTCCTGAAGCTCCCTGAACTCTCTTGCAGCTTAAAACCAAGCCACATTTCACAAATAACTGCCATTAACGTATCAAAAGCTTTCTTGGATATGTTGCCTACAAAAGCTGGTGTAGTCCAACCACTACCTTTGTCATTTTCATGCTGCCTCTAAACAGCATGGTCCTTTTTTGATCCAATATGCTTTCCAACCAGCGGCACAGAAGTTGGCACCAACACCTACTTGTTCTCTGTTGGGCAACGGTTCATGGTGTTTGTTATGGAGACAGTTGTGCCATCATCGAGCACCTTTCTTAATTTACTTTCAGTTGCTTCATTGCAGGGGTGTGGCATGCAAATATGGATGGATCTCCAATCAGGTTATGGTTGTATCAGCCAATCACACCCCCACAATGCTGGTCCTTCTGTTTTTACCACATACAAGCTCAATGTGGCTTGTTGTTTGTTGTATTTCAACATTATAAATGTCATTCCCACAGGAGTTATCTTTTCTCCAATGTAAGTTCTCAGTTAGGTATCTGCAGGCTTCGGTTTAGTATTTCTATGTCAGTCTCATCGTCATCAGACTTTTCATCAACAGCGTGCAGATTAGTGCTCTTTTTGAAACTCCAACTTGACTTTTTAGCTTTTTTCTTCCCTGTAACTCAACCGTTCCTCACTGTGTTTCATTTATCTCCCTGTACTTTAACAGATCGGCAGCCGTGTCAGGTTCGTTTTAAAAATAGCTTATTCCAATGCTCTGTTTTGTAACTTCAAGACATTGAAGTAATTCAAAGGAACACATGGGAGTCTGAAATATGGGACTAACATTGTCTTTAAGTGAGATATGCCCATATTATGATGATGAATGCAACTAATGTATTTTTACATAGAACCAGTAATTAATTATTTAGATGAACAAGAATGATTAATCAAACAATAATATAAGGTTACTCAAGTATTATTAAAATATTAAATGCACAACGCATTGTTCATGATGAATCTGGCTAAGTTTCCAACCTCTGCAGTGATTTCCGATCCTGTGCATTGGTGCCTACATAACAGATGGTGATGCAGCCTGGCTGACTGTACATCTTATCTACACCGCTCATAATTTTATAAACTTTACAAGATCACCACTTGACCTTCTTGGCCCTAGGGAATGCACCTCCAGCCTATCCAGTCTCTACCGATAACTCAAGCCTATTAGTCCCAGAAATATGTGTGTAAATCTTTTAATTTACCTTTTCTAGTTTCTTGGCATTCTTCCTACAGCTGGGCAATTGAACTCCATACTCCTAATATGCACTCACTAATGACTCATACAGTTGTAACATGAACTTCCCCAAATGATCTAGATCCCATTTCTTTCTCAGATTTCCACAATGTTTTAGGACACATTTGGACATATGCCAATGATTTATCCACCATAATATACTTTAAGACTACTTGCACCTCATCTTTTGTAACATGGGTGTGTTTCAATACATCACTATATTTTATTCACTAATATAAATGCATCATACTTGCTTTTGTCAGTTAAAGAACTGCATTCAAGGTTTGTGAAGTGGTATTGCAACTTTATAAAACTTTAACTCGGGTACTGTACACCTGGAGTATTGCATTCAGGAAGGATGTGTAAGCTTTGATGAGGGTGCAGAACAGGATTAGAAGATTACCCAGGATGCTGTGCTATCTAGACTTAAGGGTACATGCTATGTCAAAGGTTGGACAAACTTGTTTTATTTTTCTCTGAAGCAATGGAGATCTGATAAAGGTTTATATGATTATGAGAGGCAGAGATACAGGAGACAGCCTGTACTTTTCCCCAAGACTGAAATGTCTGATAGCAGAGGCATGCATTTAAGATGAAAAGGGGTAAGTTGAAAGGAGATAAGTGAGATTTTTTTTGAAAAGCATAGAGCTGTGGGTTCCTGGAATGTGTTGCCAAGGGAGGTGGCAGGTATTCAGGAGGTCTTAGACAGGTACAAGGATAAGTAGGAAATGGAAGGATATCGACATTGCATGGACAAAACAGATTTGTTTTGTTAGCCATTTGATTACTAATTTAATTCATTTTTTCAACATTGCTGACCGAAGGCTCTGTTCTTGTGCTGAACTGTTCTATATTCTGCTCATTTACTTTAGTGCCTTAGCTTCCGTGACCTTTTTACGGTAAATACAGATGATATGTGCTTACTTAAGACTTCATGGTGTGGCTTGACACATAGATGACCATATTTATCCTAAAGACTATTCTCTCAGTTATTACCTTTTGACTGAGGCCAACCATGGATGTTGTATACCAGATGTCTGCATGATACGCAAGCCAGGGCAGTGTGAGATTTTATTTATTTATTGAGCTGCAACATGGAATAGGCACGCCATCCAGCAATCCCCTGATTAAATCCTAGCCTAATCATGGGACAGTTTACAATGACCATTTAACCTACCAGCCCACACATCTTTAGACTGTGGGAGGAAACTGGAGCACCCAGAGGAAATCCACACGGTCACAGAGAGAATGTACAAACTCCTTACAGGCAGAGGCAGGAATTGAGCCCAGGTCACCTGAACTGTAAAGTGTTGTGAAAACCACTACACTACCGTACTGCCCTATATGGAGAGCAAGCTATTGTCCATGTAGTAGGCTCTTTGTCTCCATGCAGCTGATGAATCCAAAGGAACGGCAGAGACGGATGCAATTTAACACCAGCAGCATTGGAGGAGTTGCCAGTCAGCGCTAAACTCAACATGCTACTGTCTTACGGACTCCAGGTCTGGATACTTCCTTGGGATTCACTCCCAAAGCAATCCCATGAGTGGATAGAGCTGCATGGCAGCAGAGATTTGAACAGAGTTATTCTTCTGTTAGATGAACTGCCAACCATGGCTGATGAGCCCCGTCTGTCCGAAGCAACTGGATTTAAGGCACTAGTAATCCACCTTCTCCCCTTCCCTGTAGAAATGGTCATGCTCAGCTTTGTAGCTAAGTCACATGTGAAGGCCTGGAGCTAGACTTGGTTGTCAGAGGCAATTTGAGATGTAACCATTGGGAGGATTTAATAGATAATGGGAGCTTATCCCCACTACAACCCTGGCTATAACAATCTTAAGGAAACTTTGCTCCTCATTCTTGTCGATGCCTTAAGATTCTTCTAAGGGGTCTACAAACTTCTTATGTCTCCTTCTCCTCACCCGACTTCCCTCATAAGTGTACACCTATATCATTTAGAATACAATAGATACTCTTGATTCCAGCTTTCTATATCTGTCATATTCCTTTTCCATTTTCCTGACCAGAGCATCAATATCTCTCATCAACCAAGGTTCCTTAATCCTATCAGCCTCACTCCTCCCTTCAGCAGAAACTACAGACCTGGAAGTTACTCCATCTCCCAGTTGCCAGATGCCCTTTACCTGCTAACACCTTCTCCCTATAACCTTTGCAAATTTCTGTCCAATGGTTTCATCATTTTCCTCACTCAAGTTTAGGACTTTAAATTATGGACCAGTCCTATGGTCTTTTCAGACCATAAAACCTCCAGCTGAACTTCATTTTTTTGTGTGTTTTCCCCCCGAACCATCAGTCTGTGGTTTGTATTGCCATGTGCTCCTGTCCCCACTCCTGCTCTACCCTGGCCCCTGTATTACTGAGTCCTCCGTCTCTCACCTGTGTCTCATTATTACCTGTTTTGCTGCTACTTCTGTCTCATTGTGCTCCACCAATCATCTGCCTCTCCATTTATTGCTCAGTGTATTTCAGTCTTGTGTTTTCACCTGTTTGTTACCGGATTGTGCCAGTGAATTTTCCTGAGCCTTTCTAGCATTTGTATCTGTACTCTTTCCTTCTGAATATCGACTCTGCCTGTTTCCCGATTCTGGTTTTTGGATTCCTCTGGATGTTTTTTGATTTCTGCCTAAACTTTGACACCGACTTTGTTTGCACCTCGGGATTTGTTACTCAATTAATATCACTGTTTACAGCATTGGGTCAGCGATTGGATCCCTGCTTCTGCGTCCTGACACCATAAGATATAGGAGCAGAATTAGGCCTTTGGCCCATCGAAACTGTTCTGCCATTTTCATCGTGGCTGATCCATCTTTCCTCTAAGACCCAGTCTCATGCGTTTCCCCCCATATACCTATATGCCTTGACCAATTAAGAATCTGTCAACCTCTACCTTAAATATTTGTAAAGACGGCCTCCACAGCTGCTTGTGGCAACGAATTCCACAGATTCACCACTCTCTGGCTAAAAAAATTCCTCTTCATCTCTGTTCTAAAAAAAATGCCCTTCTATTCTGAGGCTGTGTCCTTGGGTCATAGAATCTCCCACCCTAGGAAACATCCTCTTCCCATCCACTCTATCAAGGCCTTTCACCATTTGACAGGTTTCAGTTAGGTTGCCCCTCATTCTTCCGAACTCTAGTGAATACAGGCTTAGAGCCACCAAATGCTCTTCATATGACAAGCTGTTAAAGCGAGGAATAAATTAGTAAACCTCCTTTGAATCCTCTCCAGTGTCAGCAATCCTTTCTAAGATAAGAGGCCCAAAACTGCTCACAATACTCCAAGTGAGGCCTTTATAAAGCCTCAACATCACACCCCTGCTTTTCTATTCTAGTCTTGAAATGAGTGCTAACATCATATTTTCCTTCCTCACCACAGACTCAACCTGCAAATTAACCTCTTGGGGATCCTGCACAAAGGCTCCAAAGTCCCTTTGTGCTTCATGTTTGTGTATTTTCTCCCCATTTAGAAAATAGTCAACCCTTTCCTTTTACCAAAGTACATGACTATACACTTTCCAACACTGTATTCCACCTGCCATTTCTTTGCCCATTCTCCTAACCTAAGTCCTGTTGTAGCCTCTCTACTTCCTCGAAACTTACTGCCACTCCACCTATCTTCGTATCATCTGCAAACATTGCAAGAAAACCATCAATAGTCATTGATATATAATGTAAGAAGAATCGGTCCCAACATGGACACCTGTGGAACACCACTAGTCACCAGCAGCCAAATAGAAAAGGTGTCATTGTTCCTAATCTTTGCCTCCTGTTAGTCAGCCACTGCTTTATCCATGTTAGTATCTTTCCTGTAAGACCATGGGGTCATAACTTGTTAAGCAGCCTCATGTGTGGCACCTGTCAAAAGCCTTCTGAAAATCCAGCTAAGCAACATCAATCAATTCTTCATTGCCTATCCTATTTGTTATTTCTTCAAAGAATTCCAAAAAACTTGTCAGGCAAGATTTTTCCCTTGAGGAAACCATACTGATAATGGCCTATTTTATTATTTGCTTCCAAGTATCCTGAAACCACAACCTTAACAATCGACTCCCAGCATCTTCCCAACCACTGAGGTCAGATTAAATGGACTATCATTTAATTTCTTCTGCCTCTCTCCCTTCTTGAAGAATGAAGTGACTTTGCAATTTTCCAGTCTTCTGGAACCATTTCAGAATCTAATGGTTCTTGAAAGATTGTTACTAATGCTTCCACAATCTCTTCAGCTTTTTCAGAACACTGGGGTGTACACCATGTGGTCCAGGTGATTTATCTAGCTTTGCACCTTACAGTTTCCCAAGAACCTTCTTCCTATTACTGGCAAATACACACACTTCATGATCCCTGGCACCCTGGAAATTCCACTCTTGCCTCTCTTTTACTCTTTATCTATCTGAAGAAACTTGTGGTACCCTCTTTAATATTGCTGGCTAGCTTACTTTCGCATTCCATCTTTATCTTCTTAATGAATTTTTAGTTACCTTCTGTTGGTTTTTAAAAGCTTCCCAGACTTCTAACTTCCCACTAATTTTTTGCTCTATTTTATGCCCTCTCTTTTGCTTTTATGTTGGCTTTGACTTCCCTTGTTAGCCACAGTTGTGTCATCTTGCCTTAAGAATCCTTTTTCCTTTTTGAGATGTGTGTATGTCTGGTGCCTTCTGAATTGCTTGCAGAAATTCCAGCCATTGCTGCTCTGCCGTCATCCCTGTCATCATTCTTTTTCAATGAATTCTGACCAATTCCTCTCTCATGCCTCTGTAATAACCTTTACTCGACTGTAATACTGATACATCTGACTTTAGCTTCTCCTTCTCAAATTTAAGTATGAATTTAATCATATTTTGATCAACTTCCCTGAAGGGTTCTTTTACCTTAAGCTCTCTAATCAATTCTAATTCACTGCACAACACCCAATGCAGAATAGCTGATCCCCTGGTGGGTGTATCCTTGGACATTACATTCCCAGCTCCCATCTTGTTTCAGCCATGATTCAGTGATGCCTACAACATCACATATGCCAATCTGTAACTTTGCTACAAGTTCATCTACCTTATTCCGTATTCTGTGCACATTCAAATATAGTATCTTCAGTCTTGTATGCACCCTTTTCGATTTTGTCCATCTTTTATATTGAAACTCATCCTGTTGACCGCAGTTTTGCCCTGCCATCAACCTCTCTTTTCCGGGAGTCTCACTACAAATTGCTTTTGTTTGTAAACCAACTACCTCATCCCCAGGACTATCATTCCAGTTCCCATCCCCCTGCCAAATTAATTTAAAGCCTCCTGAACAACTCCAGCACCTTACCCACAAGGATATTGGACCTCCTTGGGTTCAGGTGTAACCTATCCCCTTTGTACAGGTCGTACCTTCCCAGAAGAGATCCCAATGGTCCATAAATATGAATCCCTGTCCCTCAGCCACCCAAATCAGCTGCCAATTCATCCTATTTTTGCCTTCTTATCCTCACTGGCCCATGGCACAGGCAGCAATCCAGAGATTACTACTTTGGAAGTCCTGTTTCTAAGCTTTCTACCTAGCTCCATAAATTTTCTCTTCAGAACCTTCTCAGCATGTCATTGGTGACGATATGTACCAAAACCTCTGGCTGTTCACCCTCACCCTTGAGAATCCTGCCGTGCACCCGATCTGAGACATCTCTGATCCTGGCACCAGGGAGTCAACATACCATCCGGGTGAATCAATTGCACCCACAGAATCTTGTCTTTTTTCTCCTGACTATGGAACCACCTGTCAACACTGCAGTTCTCTTCACCTCCCTGCACTTCTGAGCCACAGCACCAGACACAGTATCAGAGACCTGGTTACCCCCCCCACCCCCCGATAGGTCTTACCCCTGAACTGTATGTAAAGTTGTATATTTATTACTGAGGGGAACTCTGTGCTGGCTGTGCATTTCCCTTCCTTCTGACAATCATCCAGTTACCTGTCTCTTGCAAGCTAGGGGGAGGAGACGAACTGGAAATATAAGGACGGAGTTAAAGAAAAAGAGAAAATAAGAAAAGTTAAGAAGGACAGTTAAGAAAGACAACAGAATTAACAGGGCAGAAAGCTCAGGAAGGGATCGGAGAATATGGCTAAGTGCAATAGGAATCGATGTGAAAGGTGAGGGGAGTAATGGATTAGAAGTATTATATATGAATGCACGAAGTATAAGAAATAAAGTGGATGAGCTTGAGGCTCAGTTGGAAATTAGCAAGTGTGATGTTGTAGGAATAACAGAGACATGGCTGCAAGAGGACCAGGGCTGGGAAATGAACATTCAAGGGTAGACATCCTATCAAAAGGACAGACAGGTGGGCAGAGGGGGTGGGGTGGCTCTGCTGGTGAGGAATGAAATTCAGTCCCTTGCGAGGGGGGACATAGAATCAGGAGATGTAGAGTCAGTATGGATAGAACTGAGAAATTGTAATGGCAAAAAGACCCTAATGGGAGTTATCTACAGGCCCCCAAACAGTAGCCTGGATATAGGGTGCAAGTTGAATCAAGAGTTAAAATTGGCATGTCGCAAAGGTAATACTACGGTTGTTATAGGGGATTTCAACATGCAGGTAGACTGGGAAAATCAGGTTGGTACTGAACCCCAAGAAAGGGAGTTTGTGGAATGCCAACGAGATGGATTCTTAGAGCAGCTTGTACTGGAGCCTACCAGGGAGAAAGCAATTCTGGATCTAGTCTTGCATAATGAACCGGATTTGATAAGGGAACTCGAGGTAAAGGAGCCATTAGGAGGTAGTGACTATAATATGATAAGTTTTAATCTACAATTTGAGAGGGAGAAGGGAAAATCAGAAGTGTCAGTATTACAGTTGAATAAAGGGGACTATGGAGACATGAGGGAGGAGCTGGCCAAAGTTGACTGGAAAGATACCCGAGCAGGGATGACAGTAGAACAACAAAGGCAGATATTTCTGGGAATCGTATAGAAGGTGCAGGATCAGTTCATTCCAAAGAGGAAGAAAGATTCTAAGGGAAATAAGGGGAGGCCGTGACTGACAAGGGAAGTAAAGAACAGTATAAAAATAAAAGAGAAGTATAACATAGCAAAGATGAGTGGGAAGCCGGAGGATTGGAAACTTTTAAAGAGCAACAGAAGATAACTAAAAAGGCAATACGCAGAGAAAAAATGAGGTATGAAGGTAAACTAGCTAAGAATATAAAGGAGGATAGTAAAAACTTCTTTGGGTATGTGAAGAGGAAAAAATTCGTTAAGACCAAAGTTGGGCCCTTGAAGACAGAAACAGGTGAATTTATTATGGGGAACAAAGAAATGGCAGATGAGCTGAACAGGTACTTTGGATCAGTCTTCACTAGAGAAGACACAAACAATCTCCCAGATGTAATAGTGGCCAGAGAACCTAGGGTAACGGAGGAACTGAAGGAAATTCACATTAAGCAGGAATTGGTGTTGAATAGGCTGTTGGGTCTGAAGGCTGATAAGTCCCCAGGGCCTGATGGTCTGCATCCCAGGGTACTTAAGGAGGTAGCTCTAGAAATCGTGGATGCATTGGTAATCATTTTCCAATGTTCTATTGATTCAGGATCAGTTCCTGTGGATTGGAGGGTAGCTAATGTTATCCCACTTTTTAAGAAAGGAGTGAGAGAGAAAATGGGAAATTATAGACCAGTTAACCTGACATCAGTGGTGGGGAAGATGCTGGAGTCAATTATAAAAGACGAAATTACGACACATCTGGATAGTAGTAACAGGATTGGTGCGCGTCAGCATGGATTTATGAAGGGGAAATCATGCTTGACTAATCTTCTGGAATTTTTTGAGGATGTAACTATGAAAATGGACAAGGGAGAGCCAGCGGATGTAGTGTACCTGGAATTTCAGAAAGCCTAGGTCCCATAAAGGAGATTAGTGGGCAAAATTGGAGCACATGGTATTGAGGGTAGGGTACTGACATGGACAGAAAATTGGTTGGCAGACAGGAAACAAAGAGTAGGGATTAACGGGTCCCTTTCAGAATGGCAGGCAGTGACTAGTGGGGTACCGCAAGTCTCGGTGCTGGGACTGCAGCTATTTACAATATACATTAATGATTTAGATGAAGGGATTAAAAGTAACATTAGCAAATTTGCAGATGACACAAAGCTGGGTAGCAGTGTGAAATGTGAGGAGGATGTTATGAAAATTCAGGGAGATTTGGACAGGTTGGGTGAGTGGGCAGATGCATGGCAGATGCAGTTTAATGTGAATAAATGTGAGGTTATCCACTTTGGTGACAAGAACAGGAAGGCAGATTACTATCTGAATGGTGTCAAGTTAGGAAAAGGGGAAGTATACTGAGATCCAGGTGTCCTTGTTCATCAGACACTGAAAGTAAGCATGCAGGTACAGCAGACAGTAAAGAAAACTAATGGCATGTTGGCCTTCAGAACAAGGGGACTTGAGTATATGAGCAAACAGGTCCTTCTGCAGTTACAGGGCCCTGGTGAGACCACACCTGGAGTATTGTGTGCAGTTTTGGTCTCCAAATTTGAGGAAGGACATTCTTGCTATTGAGGGAGTGCAGCATAGGCTCACGAGGTTAATTCCCAGGATGGCGGGACTGTCATATGTTGAAAGATTGGAGCGACTGGGTTTGTATCCACTGGATTTAGAAGGATGAGAGGGGATCTGATTGAAACATATAAGATTATTAAGGGATTGGACACGCTAGAGGCAGGAAACATGTTGGGGGAGTCCAGAGCCAGAGGCCACAATTTGAGAATAAGGGGTAGGCCATTTAGAACGGAGTTGAGGAAAAGCTTTTTCACCCAGAGAGTTGTGGATCTGTGGAATGCTCTGCCTCAGAAGGCAGTGGAGGCCAATTCTCTGGATGCTTTCAAGAAAGAGTTAGATAGAGCTCTTAAAGATAGTGGAGTCTAGGGATATGGGGAGAAGGCAGGAACGGGGTACTGATTGTGGATGATCAGCCATGATTACAGTGAATGGCGGTGCTGGCTCAAAGGGCTGAATGGCCTACTCCTGCACATATTGTCTATTGTCTATTGACTGCCTCCCTGATTGTCAGCTCCTCATTCAACTGTATGTATCGAATATCATCAAGCTGTAGCTCCAGTTCCTTAGTATGTTCTCTTAGGAGCAGCAGTTCGGTCCACCCGGAGCAGATGTGCTTATCTAGGAAACTGGGGTCTCGCAGAGTTCCCACATCCTATGTTCCACACTGAGTACAAAGCACTGCCCCGGAGCCATTTTCACTGCCCTACAATGCCCAAATAGAGAAGGAATGAAGAAATAAGAACAGAAAGAGTAAGTCACCCAGATACTTTACCTCACCCTCGCCTAATGAGGCAAAGCCTCTCTAAGGATTGGCAAACTCAAAATAATGGCTGATCCTCTTGCATTATTTTTATCTGCCTTTTCTAATGAAGCCTTCTTTGGTGATTTGTCACTGCAAAACTCAGAGAAACTGCCCAAAGCTCTGCCTTATAAATCTTGATCGTAGACCTAACTGAAAATATACAGAGGCATGAAAAAGTTTGGGCACCCCCGGTCAAAATCTCTGTTACTGTGAATAGCTAAGTGAATAAAAGATGACCTGATTTCCAAAAGACATAAGGTTAAAGATGACACATTTCTTTAATATTTTAAGTTTTTATTTCCATCTTTTACAGTTTCAAAATAACAAAAAGGGAAAAGGGCCCGAAGCAAAAGTTTGGGCACCCTGTATGGTCAGTACTTAGTAACACCTCCTTTGGCAAGTATCACAGCTTGTAAACGCTTTCTGTAGCCAGCTAAGAGTCTTTCAATTCTTGTTTCAGGGATTTTCGCCCATTCTTCCTTGCATAAGGCTTCTAGTTCTGTGATATTCTTGGGCCGTCTTGCATGCACTGCTCTTTTGAGGTCTATCCACAGATTTTTGATGATGTTTATATCAGGGGACTGTGAGGACCATGGCAAAACCTTCAGCTTGTGCCTCTTGAGGTAGTGCATTGTGGATTTTGAGGTGTGTTTAGGATCATTATCCTGTTGTAGAAGCCATCCTCTTTTCATCTTCAGCTTTTTTACAGACGATCTGATGTTTGCTTCCAGAATTTGCTGGTATTTAATTGAATTCATTCTTTCCTCTACCAGTGAAATGTTCCCCGTGTCACTGGCTGCAAAACAAGCCCAAAGCATGATCGATCCACTCCCATGCTTAACAGTTGGCGAAGTGTTCTTTTCATGAAATTCTGCACCCTTTTTTCTCCAAATATACCTTTGTTCATTGCTGCCAAAAAGTTCTATTTTAACTTCATCAGTCCACAGGGCTTGTTTCCAAAATGCATCAGACTTGTTTAGAAGTTCCTTTGCAAACCTCTGATGCTGAATTTTGTGGTGAAGACACAGAAGAGGTTTTCTTCTGATGACTCTTCCATTAAGGTCATATTTGTGCAGGTGTCGTTGCACAGTAGAACAGTGCACCACCACTCCAGAGTCTGCTAAATCTTCCTGAAGGTCTCTGCAGTCAAACGGGGGTTTTGATTTGCCTTTCTAGTAACCCTACGAGCAGTTCTCTCAGAAAGTTTTCTTGGTCTTCCAGACCTCAACTTAACCTCCACCGTTCCTGTTAACTGTCACTTCTGAATTACATTACGAACTGAGGAAACAGCGATCTGAAAACGCTTTGCTATCTTCTTATAGCCTTCCCTTGCTTTGTGGGCATCATTTATTTTCATATGAAGAAAGACTGGATGAACTAGGCTTGTACTCGTTGGAATTTAGAAGATTGAGGGGGGATCTGATTGAAACGTATAAAATCCTAAAGGGATTGGACAGGCTAGATGCAGGAAGATTGTTCCCGATGTTGGGGAAGCCCAGAACGAGGGGTCACCGTTTGAGGATAAAGGCGAAGCCTTTTAGGACCGAGATTAGGAAAAACTTCTTCACACAGAGAGTGGTGAATCTGTGGAATTCTCTGCCACAGGAAACAGTTGAGGCCAGTACATTTGCTATATTTAAGAGGGAGTTAGATATGGCCCTTGTGGCTAAAGGGATCAGGCGGTATGGAGGGAAGGCTGGTACAGGGTTCTGAGTTGGATGATCAGCCATGATCATACTGAATTGCGGTGCAGACTCAAAGGGCCGAATGGCCTACTCCTGCACCTATTTTCTATGTTTCTATGTTTCTATGTTTCTATGTTTCCCCCTCCAGGTTTCACCTATCACCTTGTACTTCTCTCTTCCTTCCCCCATCTTTTAAATCTACTGTACTCATCTTTTTTTCCTCCAGTCCTGCTGAAGGGTCTCGGCCTGTAAGGTTGACTGTACTCATTTCCATAGATACTGCCTGGCCTGCTGAGTTCCTCCAGCATTTTGTGTGTGTTGCTTGGATTTCCAGCACCTGCAGATTTTCTCTTGTTTGTAGATGCAGGAATTTTTTGATCCCGATGACCATACACATACTGAGGTAATGGTACTGAGGAAAAGGATGAGAGCATGGGAGAAGGAAATGCAGAGGTTGATTTTAACTTCAGAAATACTCCAAAGGCAGCTTCAGGGGCACCGATCAGGGAAGTTGTTGGGGGTGGGGCAAAGTCCCAGTACAGTGCACAGACCCGCTGTTTCTGCTGTGCTAATGTGGGACATTGCGATGGAACTGTACAGCAAACAGCTCATTTAATCTGAATTTTACATAGAGCTGAGATTGGAGTTACAGAAATGTCAGAGTATGTTGGAATTTTGGTTAATATGGGGACCTCCTGGGGCAGGTGGGACCAGTACAAAAGTGATGGGTTGCACCTGAATCCGAGCGGGACTAACCTTCTCGTGGGCAGGTTTACTAGAGCTGTTGGGAATGGTTTAAAATAATATGGCAGGGGATGGGAACCAGGATGACAGAGCTGAGGATGAGCCAGCAGGTTTACAAGCAGATGATGGGTGTAACATGAATGTAAGGAAGGACAAGCCAATGACTGGGTACAAATGCAGACAGTGCAAAGAGTTAAATTGTACCACAGAGGCAAAATTCATAAGGGTGAAGAATGCAGTACTGAAGGTGCTGTATTTAAATGCACGTAGCATTCGGAATAAGGTGGACGAACTCGAGGCGCAATTAGAGATTGGTCATTATGACATTGTGGGCATCACTGAGTCATGGTTGAAAGAAGGCCAAAGTTAGGAGTTTAACATCAATCGATCATTTTGGTTATAAATCTGATTGATTTGAGATTTAACATAATTAGATTTCAATTGATTAGCCAGCAGCTTGCCAATTTTATCACTGTGAACATAAAAATCACTTCTTGTTTTCTTTAATTGGTTTACAATCGAGGACGAGAGTAGTAAACTGTGTTCCATTTGAAGTTCAGTTCTTTGTTTGTATAGCTCCTCAGAAGGAGCCATAACATATTTCTTATCAATTTCTTTAATCTTGTCCACAATTGCCATCTCCTCCTGCTTCTGTTTCTTCCTCAAAGCAACGGAATACGAAATAATCTGACCCCGAATATAGGCTTTAAAAGTGTCCCAAAGAGTGTTAACCGAAATATCTTCTGTATGGTTAATTGTAAAAAAAAGCTCAATCTGTTCATTCATAAAATTAACAAAGTCCGAGTCCTGAAGCAACAGCGAATTAAAACGCCATTGTCTATTGTTTGGTATATTGGCCATAATTTTAATAGAAAGCTTAAGTGGAGCATGATCCGAAATGGTTATAGAATCATAATCACATTTAATCACTGAAGGAATGAGACGAGAATCAATGAAAAAATAATCAATTCTTGAATAGGAATGATAAACATGTGAAAAAAAGGAAAAATCTTTTTCCTGAGGATGCAGAAAACGCCAAATGTCCGTCGACCCAGAATCAGAAAGGAAAAAATTAATCAAATTTGCAGATTTATTAGGTAAAGTCCGTAAAGGAGCCGAACGGTCCAAAGCTGGAGATAAACAGGTATTAAGATCTCCGCCCCAAATCAATGAAAACTCGTTCAAATTCGGAAACTGATCAAACAATGATTTATAAAATTCCGGACAATCCATATTAGGAGCATAAACATTAACCAAAACTACTTTTTTATTAAATAGTAAACCACTAACCAATAAAAATCTACCATTCGGATCAGAGATAATATCCTGTTGTATAAAAGTAACTGAGGAGTCTATAAAAATAGAGACGCCTCGAATCTTAGCATTGGAGTTCGAATGAAATTGTTGTCCCTTCCAGAATTTGAAAAAACGTAGTCTGTCCCCCCTCCGTACATGGGTCTCTTGTAAAAATAAAATTTGTGCTTTAAGTCTCCGGAACACTTTAAAAACTTTTTTTCTTTTAATAGGATGATTAAGACCATTAGTATTCCAGGAGACAAAATTAATAATAGACTCCATAAATCCTAAAGTCAACCCACAATAGGGAGGATTGACAATAGGCGCGACCCACAAACCCGGAGAGGGAACAGAACATACAAAAGATACCGGGGAAAAGGACGCAACCAGTACTTCAATAATGTATATAGCCCAAAGAAAAACAAACTAAAACGTGAAGCCCCTCCCGCCACCCCCCAGCCCAAGACCCCAAGGCAAAATCTAAAGCAGACCCGCCAGAAAGAAGCAAGCGCTAAAACTACCCCCATGACTTCCGGTATACGCTCCCTAAAAAAAGGTATAAATATGAAAAGGATCAGCTAATTGTAAAACAGTAAAAAAATAAGTAAAAAAAAGTTAGCTCAATTAGAATACACACAGAACAGAACAAAAGCCGGAAAGTATATATTAAAAAAAAACCACAATAAACCTCAAACTCATGAATAGACACAGCAACAAAAAAAATAGGATTATTAACATAAAATGATTATAAAAAGCAAAACAGAATAAAATTTAAAAAAAAACTACAAAATTTAAGGCCGCACAGGAAATACGTAAGATGACAAAAGGGAAGTAACCACCCAGAATCCCCTGGGAAAAGAAAGAAATGACGCAGTTAAAAAGAAAGTTTAGCAGCCATATTAAGAAATCGAAAGTAAACTTTTCTGCCCAAATAGGGCACAGAAAAGTTAAAACCAACCAATTCACAGCCTCCGATCAACGGAGAAAATTAAAAAAAGGCAATTAAGATGTTGAAGATGAAAGTTGATCCAGATAACTCTGGGCATCCGATGGAGAATCAAAAAAACGAAGGGCTCCATCTAACATGCGAATCCTTAGACGTGCAGCGTACAGCAGCGCTGGTCTTAAATCCATCTTATAGAATTCCGACATCACGGATCTGTAACGAACCCGTTGGTCCCAGATTGGTTTACTGAAATCTTCCACGAATCGGAACTTAAGATCCGAAAAATCAATGAAACCTTTAGATCGAGCGAATCGAAACAGTCTCTCCTTGTCTTGAAAGTAATGAAAACGTAAGATAACATGCCTAGGTCTATCTGACCTAGACGAGTATGATGGGATTCTGTGAACACGATCCAGTAGCGGTGGTTGGTCAGGAAATACAGTAGGGAATGCATCTTTTAAAAGTTGGGAGAAATATTTCATAGGGTTATTAGCTTCCACGGCTTCCCTGACGCCAATCATTCGTAAATTCTGCCGTCGCATTCTAGATTCCAAGTCAGAGTTTTTAAAAGTCAAAAAGTCAAGTTTCTTCTTCATTACATTAATTGTTTCTTCGACTTTCCCCATCTTAAGCTCACTTTGTTGCGCGGATTTTTGAAGATCAGATATAGCCGACTGATGTTCCGCAATACATGATCGATTGATATTGGATCATGTGGGGATTAATCAAACCTTTTGTGATTTTTATTCTTCTTTATATCAATCAGAGTCTCCTCGAGATTCTAAATATATGAATGATTTTTTAGATAAGTTAGACTTCCCTCAGATTTCACAGGATATGTCTTCTTTATTAGATACTTCCATTACAATGGATGAGATTAAGAATGTTATTTTTTCTATGAATCTGGGGAAAGCTCCTGGCCCTGATGGGTTTACCGTTGAATTTTATAAATGTTTTGCTTCTTTATTGATTCCTTGGCTCTATAAGGTTTTTGAGGCTTCTTTGAAACTTGGTAAACTTCCGGAATCTTTTAATAGAGCATCAATTTCTTTAATACTAAAGAAGGATAAAGACCCTGCTCAATGTGCATCTTATAGACCAATATCTTTATTAAATGTTGATTCTAAAGTTTTTTCTAAGTTATTAGCAAATAGACTAGAAAAAGTACTTCCTTCTATTATTTCGGAAGACCAAACGGGTTTTATTAAAGGTCGTTACTCTTTTTATAATATTCGTACATTGTTAAATATCGTTTATACTCCCTCACAAAATGTTCCTGAGTGTGTTATTTCTTTAGATGCCGAGAAAGCTTTTGATAGAGTAGAATGGCCTTATTTATTTAAGGTGCTTGAAATGTTTAATTTTAGCTTGAAATTTATATCCTGGATTAAACTGTTATATCACTCCCCTGTAGCCTCGGTTCGTACTAACTCCTTAAACTCACCTTTTTTTCCTCTCTTTCGTGGTACTCGACAAGGCTGTCCTCTTAGTCCCCTATTATTTGATATTGCATTAGAACCTCTTGCAATTGCTATTCGAGAATCTTCAAATATTACTGGGATAACTCGGGGATTAAAGTCCCATAAATTATCACTCTATGCTGATGATTTACTTTTATATATTTCTAATCCTGAGAGATCCATTCCTGCTGTTTTAGAGTTATTAGCACAATTTGGTCTTTTCTCAGGTTATAAATTAAATCTTAGTAAGAGTGAACTTTTTCCGATTAATAAACATCTTCCCTTATATTATAAATTTCCATTTAAATTGATTAATAATTACTTTTCATATCTTGGGATTAAAATTACTTGTAAACATAAAGATTTATTTAAGACTAACTTTTTACCATTAATAGACCATATTACTCAACTTTCATCTAAATGGTTTCCCTTATATTTAACTTTGATTGGTCGTATTAATGCAGTTAAGATGTTTTTTTTGCCAAAATTTTTATATGTGTTTCAGGCATTACCAATTTTCGTTCCTAAATCTTTTTTTGATAAAGTTGACTCTAAAATTTCTTCATTTATTTGGCAGAATAAGAATCCGAGACTGGGTAAAATACATTTACAGAAAGCTAAGAGAGATGGAGGTTTAGCATTACCTAACTTTAGATTTTATTATTGGGCTATTAATATTCGACATATGAAATTTTGGTTACTTGACCGGGACATACTATCTATTCCTAAATGGGTAGCATTGGAATTACAATCTGTTCAGGGTTATACACTTGGTTCTATTTTAGGTTCCTCTCTTCCTTTTGATTCGAAACGCCTTAAGCAGGTCTCTAACCCGATAGTTAAATATGCTTTGCGCATTTGGTTTCAATTCAGAAAATTTTTTGATCTTAATCAATTCGGGTTAGCGATTCCTATTTTAGGTAACATATTTTTTCCTCCCTCTTTTACGGATCGCGCTTTTCAAACTTGGAAGACTAAGGGTATTTTACGGTTTTTGGATTTATTTTTAGATGGTTCCCTTATGTCTTTTGAACAATTATCTAATAAATATAACTTATCAAGAATACATTTTTTTAGATATTTACAAGTTAGAAATTTCCTAAGTACTATACTTTCTTCCTTTCCAATGCTTCCTCCTATATATATTTTAGATTCGATAATTAACCTTAATCCATGTCAGAAAGGTGCATCGGCTATGATTTATAATATTATTATGAAACTTAGGAAAGCTCCATTTGATAAGATTAGGGTAGATTGGGAACAGGAATTGGGGCTTACCATTTCTGTGGATGATTGGGGGCAGATTTTACAATTAGTTAATACTTCCTCTATTTGTGCTAAACATTCCCTAATTCAATTTAAAGTGGTTCATAGAGCACATATGTCCAAAGATAAGTTAGCGCGTTTTTACTCGCATATTAATCCTTTCTGTGATAGATGTTCGGGGCAGATAGCCTCTTTAACTCATATGTTTTGGTCTTGCCCTACTTTGGAAACTTTTTGGAGAGATATTTTCAATATTATTTCTAAGGTATTAAATATAGATATCTCTCCTCACCCTATTACTGCTATCTTTGGACTACCTAAAATTTCTAGTAATCTTTCCCCTTCAGCCCGTAGAATGATTGCATTTCTTACTTTAATGGCGAAAAGATGTATTTTACAACATTGGAAAGAGCTTAATGCTCCAACTACCTTTTTTTGGTTTTCTCAGACGATTTTATGTTTGAATCTGGAGAAAATTAGAAGTAATCTTTATGATTCTTCATTTAAATTTGAACAGATTTGGGGACCTTTTATTCGATATTTTCATTTAATGTAATATTTACCCTTCTTGTTTTTTTTTCACTGTTTTAATGGAGGTCGGGATTGAGGACGTGATTTTAAGTTTAACTCTGTTTGGTTTCAAGTTAGCCCATTGCTTTGCTTTGCTTTTAGTTAGTTGCACGGTGGGTTTTTTTTGGGGGGTTTTTTTTTCTTTTTTTTTCCATTGATATATATAAAATCTAGTATACTATTATGTTATCTTGCTTTCTTATGCTTAAATTACATTGTTTGTAGTATTTTCTTTTTGGTATTGTTATCTTTTGGAATTTTATTATACTTTAACATTGTATTAATGTTTATATGGCTTACCTTTTTTGTATACTTACTCAATAAAAAGATTTAAAAAGAAAGAAAGGAGTTTAACATCAAAGGATATACTTTGTATTGAAAGGACAGGCAGGAAGGCATAGGTGGTGTGGCTCTGTTAGTAAGAGATTGGAATCACATCTTTAGAAAGAGGTGACATAGGGTCAGAGAATGTTGAATCGTAGTGGGTGGAGTTAAGAAAATGCAAGGGTAAAAAATGCCATTATGTGAATCATACGAGGGGTGACTGAGAAGTTTGTGGCCTAAGATAGAAGGAGATGAGTTATTAACTTCAAACTTTCTGCATCACTCAAAGCGTTGAACTGCATGTGCATGTAACGAGAGCTGTATAACTCATCGATGACTGCATTGGCGCTGCTTCCTGCACGCATGCAGAACTCGTTGACTTTATTAACTTTGCCTCCAACTTTCACCCTACCCTCAAGTTTACCTGGTCCATTTCCGACACCTCCCTCCCCTTTCTAGATCTTTCTGTCTCTGTCTCTGGAGACAACTTATCCACTGATGTCTACTATAAGCCTACTGACTCTCACAGCTATCTGGACTATTCCTCTTCTCACCCTGTCTCTTGCAAAAATGCCATCCCCTTCTCGCAATTCCTCCGTCTCCGCCGCATCTGCTCTCAGGATGAGGCTTTTCATTCTAGGACAAGGGAGATGTCTTCATTTTTTAAATAAAGGGGCTTCCCTTCCTCCACTATCAACTCTGCTCTTAAACGCATCTCCCCCATTTCACGTACATCTGCTCTCACTCCATCCTCCCACCACCCCACTAGGAATAGGGTTCCCCTGGTCCTCACCTACCACCCCACCAGCCTCCGGGTCCAACATATTATTCTCCGTAACTTCCGCCACCTCCAACGGGATCCCACCACTAAGCACATCTTTCCCTCCCCCCCTCTCTCTGCATTCCGCAGGGATCGCTCCCTACACAACTCCCTTGTCCATTCGTCCCCCCCATCCCTCCCCACTGATCTCCCTCCTGGCACTTATCCGTGTAAGCGGAACAAGTGCTACACATGCCCTTACACTTCCTCCCTTACTACCATTCAGGGCCCCAAACAGTCCTTCCAGGTGAGGCATCACTTCACCTGTGAGTCGACTGGGGTGATATGCTGCGTCCGGTGCTCCCGATGTGGCCTTTTATATATTGGTGAGACCCGACGCAGACTGGGAGACCGCTTTGCTGAACATCTACGCTCTGTCCGCCAGAGAAAGCAGGATCTCCCAGTGGCCACACATTTTAATTCCACATCCCATTCCCATTCTGACATGTCTATCCACGGCCTCCTCTACTGTAAAGATGAAGCCACACTCAGGTTGGAGGAACAACACCTTATATTCCGTCTGGGTAGCCTCCAACCTGATGGCATGAACATTGACTTCTCTAACTTCCGCTAGGCCCCACCTCCCCCTCGTACCCCATCTGTTACTCTTTTTATGCATACATTCTTTCTCTCACTCTCCTTTTTCTCCCTCTGTCCCTCTGAATATACCTCTTGCCCATCCTCTGGGTCACCCCCCCCCCGTCTTTCTTCCCGGACCTCCTGTCCCATGATCCTCTCGTATCCCCTTTTGCCTATCACCTGTCCAGCTCTCGGCTCTATCCCTCCCCCTCCTGTCTTCTCCTATCATTTTGCATCTCCCCCTCCCCCTCCAGCTTTCAAATCCCTTACTCACTCTTCCTTCAGTTAGTCCTGACGAAGGGTCTCGGCCTGAAACGTCGACTGCGCCTCTTCCTATAGATGCTGCTTGGCCTGCTGCGTTCACGGGCAACTTTGATGTGTGTTGCTTGAATTTCCAGCATCTGCAGAATTCCTGTTGTTTGCTGTATAACTCATCTCCTTCTACCCTAGGCCACGAACTTATCAATCACCCCTCGTATATAAGCCTCCAAGTAGTAGTCAAGATATGGGTTAAGTTTGTAAAGAAAGCTGGAAAAGGCATGTAATAATGGTAATGACACAATTGTAATGGGGGACTTCAATATGCAAGGGGATTGGGAAAAGCAGGTTGGTGTTGGATCGCAAAAGAAGGAATTTGTTCAATGTCTATGAGATGACTTTTTAGAGCAGCTTGTGCTTGAGCCTAATTGGGGAAAGGCTACCTTAAATTTGGTGTTGGGTACTAACCCAGATCTTATTAGGGAACTTAACGTAAAAGAACCCTTGGGGAGCCAGTGATCATAACATGATTGAATTCAGACTGCAGTTTGAGAGGGAGAAGCATAAGTCACATGTATCAGTGTTGCAATGGAATAAGGAGAATCATAGAGGCATGAGAGAAGAGCTTTCCCAGGTGGACTGGAGGTGGATACTGGCGGGATGATGACAGAGCAGAGATGACTGAAGTTTCTGGGAATAGGCAACCCTGGTTGACAAAGGAAGTTAAGGACTGTACAAAAGCCAAGGACAGGGCATATAAGGCAGCAAAAGTGAGTGGGAGGTTAGATGATTGGAAGCTTGTCAAATCCAACAAAAGACAACCAAAAAAGCTATAAGAAGGGAAAAGATTAAATAAGGACAGACTAGTCAAAACTGTAATATAAAGCAGGATACTACAAGTTTTTTCAGTTATGTAAAGAGTAAAAAGAGAGGTGAGAGTTGATACTGGTCCACTGGAAAATGATACTGGTGAGGTACTAATGGGAGACAAAGAAATGGCAGATGAACTTAATGGTACTTTGCATCTCTCTTCATTGTGGATGACAGTGAAGACCATTGTGCCAAAGGTCCGTGAGTGTCAGGGAGCAGGAAACCGGGCGTAGAAGACATTCAGCCTCACAGGGAATGAAGCATCATGGTCACTGACATGCAAGGTAGACTTGTAGTCCGTAATCCTGTGAATTCCCTGAAACATGTGCCTGGTATTGCAGAAGTGACTGTAAATTCTCCAAAAATGCTCTCATTCTATGAACCATTCTCAGAATCCCAAGAACTTTCTACAGGGGCACAACTGAGAGCATCCTGACTGGCTGCATCACTGCCTGGTATGGGAACTGTACCTCCCTTAATTGCAGGACTCTGCAGAGGGTGGTGTGGACAGCCCAGCGCATCTGTATTTGTGAACTTCCCATGATTCAGGACATTTACAAGGACAGGTGTGTAAAAAGGGCCCATAGGATCATTAGGGACCCAAGCCACCCCAACCACAATCTATTCCAGCTGCTACCATCCGGGAAGCAGTATTGCAGCATAAAAGCCAGGATCAACAGGCTCCGGGACAGATTCTTCCACCAGGCCATCAGATTGATAAACTCACGTTGATTTGAGTGTTCTCTATACTACATTGACTGTTCTATATATTATAAATCGTTATAAATTACTATGATTGCACATTGCACAATTTAGATGGAGACGTAACATAAAGATTTTTATTCCTCATGTTTGTGAAGGATGTAAGAAATAAAGTCAATTCATTTTGCTTTCCTGATAGAATGAGAGAGCACAGTTTTTGCTTCCGTGATAGGTGATCTAAAGGCAGCATCATGATCCCTCAGCCTGACATGGACCTCTGCAGTGAGCCATGGCATCTGATTTCCCTCACCCAGATGTGTTTCGCGATGGTAACATCCTCAGTACGCTTCTCTGTGTAGCTGGTCACAAAATGCACGTATTCCTCATTGTTACCATGGTTGACATAGGGAGCAGCCTCCCTGAACAGTCAACAGTTTATGTTATCAAAGCCAACCTACAGTGCAGAGATTGCCCCCTCAGGCCAGGTTTTCACCACTTTTACAACTGGTTTGACCCCTTTGGTCAGTGGCTTGGATGCTGAAATTAACATTACAGATAGTGATCGGAGAGCCCAAAGCGAGGTCACTGCTTTATCGGCAGCTGGTATGTTAGTGTAGCGAGGTCTAGTGTGTTTTCACCTCGGGTAGCAAAGTCAACATGCTGGTAGAATTTAGACAGGACTGTCTTTAGGTTCGCATGGTTAAAATCATCTGCGAAAATGAAGATAGCACCAGGGTGTTTGGTTTGAAAGTCACTGATGGCTCCATGGAGCTCACACAGTGCCCCGCCAACAGTGATGGGATGCAGGAGTGGGGGATGTATACTACTACCAACACAATAGTAGTGAACTCTCTCGGACAATAAAATGGCCTGCTCTTCACAAAAACAAACTCAATCATCAGTGAACAATGGGATGCCACTGCTGAAGCGTCTTACTCCAGTTTTTGCTAGTGTAAATACAGATAACCGCCACCATGGCTCTTGCCAGAGGTCTCGCTGGATTCCTGTCAGTCCGAAACAGGCTGTAACTGCCCAGCTAGATGGCCGCATCTGGGATGGATTCATGAGCCATGATTCTGCAAGAATGAGTGTGTATATGTTTTTCTCTCGCTGCTTCAGTCTCAGACACAGGTAGTGAGTGGACGTTTGCCAGTAAGAACGAGGCAGAGAGCCAGCGTGAAGGGCTTTGACAAGTCATTCCCGGATTCCAGTGCCTTTCCTTGTGCACCTCCCCTATGGCGCCGTTCACAGAGGTCTGAAGCTCTGAAGCAGGCTTTCCTGCACTCCAAGAGTTCACAAGCCTGGTGGAAGCGCTGTGCATGGTATATTTAATAGCCAGCAGCATTTTCCGATCATAACAAAGACGTACAGGACATGGTTGAACTGCACCCACAGATAAAAAAATAAATAAAAATTTTTTAAAATTTAAAAAAAGTAGAGGAAGTGGTCTTTGTGTCTGAACATGTCGCCATCTTGGAAAGGATTGGTCATAGTATATTGAAGGGTTTCAGCCTGAAACGTCAACTGTACTCTTTAAAGTAGATGCTGCCTGACCTGCTGAGTTCCTGTGTGTGTTGCTCGGATTTCCAGCATCTGCAGATTTCCTCTTGTTGGTCATTGTAAATTGTCCTGTCATTAAGCTAGGGTTTAATAGGGGTTGCTATGCAGCACGGCTCGAAGGCTGTGTCTCAGTAAATAAGTAAAGTAGACAAGTTCACCCCAGCTTCTGTATATTTCTTTTGATTAGTTTCTGGAATTACAAAACATAACACTTTGACAACCGTGGCATATTTATTCAGATCCTCTGAAGATTCCTTGACAATGGCCCAGTCCACTGACTCAAAATAATCCCGTAGCCACTCCTCTGCCTCCTGTGACCACTTGTTTGTTCTCCTTACCTCTGGTGCCTTGCCCTTTAGCCTATATATGTAGGTAGGAGGAGGTGAGCCAGTAGACAATATTTCCCAAACTGCAGTCTAAGTATGGAATGGTAGCCATTCAAAGGTTTCAATAGGTACATTAAAAAAAATTTTTTTGCTCAGCATAACAAAACTTTCAATTTCCGGATACACTTATATTTACATTTCTTCCCCTCACAGATATCAGGCATCAGAACACTTCCATCAAAATACAGGTTTCCCCCGCCATCCGAAGGTAGAGTGTTCCTATGAAACGGTTCTTAAGCCGAAATGTCGTAAAGCAAAGAAGCAATTACCATTTATTTATAGGGGAAAAATTTGTGAGCATTCGCAGACCCAAAAATAACCTACCAAATCATACCAAATAACACATAAAACCTAAAATAACAGTAACGTATAGTAAAAGCAGGAATGATATGATAAATACACAGCCTATATAAAGTAGAAATAATTCTCTACAATCATTGCCTGCACTGTTCTTCGTAGCGAAAATCTGACGCAAGCGCTCTCGGCAAAAACACTCTCTCCAGTAACCTTTAAGCTATAAAGCTGCCAAATCATACCAAATAACACATAAAAATACACAGCCTATATAAAGTAGAAATAATGTATGTACAGTGTAGTATCACTTACCGGAATTGGTTCAGCGCCGAGCACACTGATGATGCTGTGTTAGGCTGAGTCGTCGAAGGTTGGGGTGGTGCAGTGGCCCCCACCCTCCGGGCCGCCGACTGATACTGATCCGTGAAGCATGCAGGGGTACAGCGGTGGCCGGTGACCTTCTGTTAGCCACCTGTATAGACATCACCCAGCACATCTTTAAGAAAAAAGCCGAAATAAACAAGCTAATTGGCAAACGCCTCTGATCTGGGCCGACATTTACGTGCTGGGCAGCACCTAATTAATTAGCTTGTTTATTTCAGCTTTTATTCTTAAAGATGTGCTGGGTGCCTCCTGGCTACCACAGCATTCTCCGCAAATCAGTATCTGTCCGTGGCCTGGGGGTTGAGGTGGTGGGACACTCATCGTCATCTGTTTCCATCAGGGCAGACAGGTCATCTTCTTCTATGTCTGCCTGCCTTGATGTCGAAGGTCGAGGTTCGTCGTCTGCTGTGGCTGATGTGGAAGGCTTGAAAAACGACAGTATGCTTGACTGCTAGCCCCGCGCATTCTTCTATCGTACAGTTCTTTGTAAGCACTCAAACCATCTTGCAAATATGCCCTAAACTGATGTACCCTTTCAAAAGTAAAGTCGTACTTTTCTGCAATCATTGCAGCGAAAATCTCACGTAGTTGCCTCACGTTCAGTTCCTGGGCGACTTCACTTTCTGTCCGTTTGCTACTGCATTCGGTTTCGATTGTTATCCTTTCCTCTTCCAATTGCATCAGCTTTTCATCTATCAGTTCTTGGTCATGGGATGCCAAAACCTCTTCAACATCATCTTTGTCAGCTTCCACAAGCCAAACTCACTTTGTCCTTGCTTCGTTCACCATGATGGAAAAGCTTAATTATGTCTAGTTTTACGCTAAGTGTAACACCCTTACGAGCTCTTTTAGGCTTTTCCAATACCTTAGAACTCACCTTGCAAACGGCTGCTCACAGGCATGTGTTTAAGCAATGCTGGCGAGAATGCAGTTCCCAATCTGGGAGAGGAGTGGTTGCTCGGGGCGTGCGCTGCCTTTTTTCATAACAGTGGAAACACCTTCTGTTAGCGAAAACAGGTAACTAATGTTGGTCTTTCATAACAGTGAGGTTTTGTAAAGCGAACGTTCAAAAAGTGGGGGACACCTGTATAGACATCACCATAACATCCTATACAGCAGCCCTTATTAGTATAACAGACAAGTTTATAGCTATATACTGAAGAAAAGGGTTGCCATGTTTTATGAAAACTATTTGTATTTGAGTGTACCAGACATGTCAAAAAGTCCAAGGGAATGTATTCCATGATTAATTTACGCCAACCAAAAAGTCCAGGGGCCTTATCGGATATCCAACAAAGTAAAATGTTCTTCCTCGCACAAAAAATCAGGATGTTAAAGAGTTTTTTCTGATGTGCATTAATAATGTGACTGCTGGGTAAGCCTTAGAGAAAGGACACTGGGTCTAGTTCAAGCTCCATCTTCAGAATCTTTTCCATTTCAATAGGTACATTTAACATCAGAGAAATGTAAATAATATACATCCTGAAAAGCTTTTCCTTCGCAACCATCCATGAAAACAGAGGAGTGCCCCCAAAGAATGAACAACAGTTAAATATTAGAACCCCAGCTCCCCTCCCTCCCGCGTGTATGTGGCAGCAATGATCCCCCCATCCCCACCGGCAAAAAAAAGCATTGGCACCCGCCACCAAGCACTCAAGCATCAGCAAAGCAACAGCAAAGACACAGACTTGCAGTACCCCAAAGACTACTTGTTCACCCGATATTCGACATACCACAGGCTCTCTCTCTCCCTAATAAGGGAGAAAGAGATGTCTCTGTTTCATAGTGAGAGGAGAGACATAACAAGCAGCACGCTTATGTACGATGTTAAAAATCCGTTGCATCACTTTTTCCGAGCTCTGTGCCCAAAGATCTCGGGTCTCTGGGCACACAGCCAGAGATCTTCCGTCTCTAATGACACACCGATCTCCTGCAGAGGCACCGAATTCGGAACCCCGTATCCAGAGGCACAAGATCCTGGGCCTCTGAAGGCGAGCGGAGCTCTTGGGCCGAGCCCTTGGCGTGCCAAACAGTGGCCAGTAGTGGAACCCTGAGGGCAGGTCCATTCCCACAAAGAACTGTAGTCAGCATGTAACTCCAGGTCAGGGTCTTCAAATGAACCCTGATCATAGAGTAACAATGGTCTAGTGTGTTGGGAGCCCTGGTGATGCTGGTGATATGTTGATGATAATTGGCAGAGATTTCTTCAAGCAAGCCTAATTGAAGTCCCTAGCAAAGGCATTCAGGTAGGCTGTGTCTTGTTTGCTTGTTTGATGTTGGAAATAGGGAAACTGTTGTTTAGAAAGATTAGGCATGAATGGGCATCAAAGTAGAACAACACTCACAGCACGCCGGAGGAACTCAGCAGGTCGGGCAGCATCTGTGGAAAAGATCGGTTGACATTTCAGGCCGGAACCCTTTGTCAGGACTGAGTAGAACTACATTTTCCAGGAAACCTACACCAGTTTGTTCAAGCAACACACATCAAAGTTGCTGGTGAACGCAGCAGGCCAAGCAGCATCTGTAGGAAGAGGTGCAGTCGACGTTTCAGGCCGAGACCCTTCGTCAGGACTAACTGAAGGAAGAGTGAGTAAGGGATTTGAAAGTTGGAGGGGGAGGGGGAGATCCAAAATGATAGGAGAAGACAGGAGGGGGAGGGATAGAGCCGAGAGCTGGACAGGTGATAGGCAAAAGGGGATACAAGAGGATCATGGGACAGGAGGTCCGGGAAGAAAGACAAGTGGGGGGGGGTGACCCAGAGGATGGGCAAGAGGTATATTCAGAGGGACAGAGGGAGAAAAAGAGTGAGAGAAAGAATGTGTGCATAAAAATGAGTAACAGATGGGGTACGAGGGGGAGGTGGGGCCTTAGCGGAAGTTAGAGAAGTCGATGTTCATGCCATCAGGTTGGAGGCTACCCAGACGGAATATAAGGTGTTGTTCCTCCAACCTGAGTGTGGCTTCATCTTTACAGTAGAGGAGGCCGTGGATGGACATGTCAGAATGGGAATGGGATGTGGAATTAAAATGTGTGGCCACTGGGATATCCTGCTTTCTCGGGCGGACAGAGCGTAGATGTTCAGCAAAGCGGTCTCCCAGTCTGCGTCGGGTCTCGCCAATATATAAAAGGCCACATCGGGAGCACCGGACGCAGTATATCACCCCAGTCGACTCACAGGTGAAGTGTTGCCTCACCTGGAAGGACTGTTTGTTCATGTAGCAATGATGAAGGACAGATTTTGTATAAGAATTGTAACTTTGGGCATGAATGCTGTGCAGCTGACAAGTTTTTGTGGGTGCACTTGGTCGGCATGCTATGTTTGGGAATCATACAGACCACAATGGACCTTTGACATCAGGTGTAAAGGCTTAAAGCAACAGTACTGAATACACAGCTGTTATAAGTCTAGGTGTATGTGGTCAGGGAAAGGCAGAGTTGCAATCGATGTTAGAATAGGATTGATGCCTCTCTAATGGTGACAAATGTCTCTTTAGACCTAAAGACAGGATCTAAATGCTTTCCTACTAACCCCATCAACAAAATACGATCTCAGCTCAACAAAGAACAGATTTGGTTGCTCAGCTTCCATTGTAAGTGATTCACCAATAAAATAATGGAGTATCTCATGGGGTGAGACTGCTTCCTACAATTGAATTCTCTTCCCTGAATCTGGTGTCAGTATTCCCCGTTGAAGTGTTGAGTAACTGTGGCATTAAAGCTGCATCACAGGATGATTCATGGAGTTGCTGTATACTCATTGCACATATTCACAATCCAGGATCTGGAGCTGTTTTGCTGAAGTCAGTTTTCTAGCACAGCAAAAGGAATTGTTCAAGGTTCAAGATGTTCATTGTTAATTTTTTATTATTCTATAGCCGTTCTATTGAGAAGCAATATAGTCCAGGGTCACAAGGCCTATTGCTGGTTTACCTGAGACGGTAACCAATTCAGAACAATTGCCCGTTAACTTGAGATTCCTGCCATCTGACCTGATCCATGGAAAACATACAGAAGAGGTTCTCACTGAATGATAGTCAAAAACAATGTAAATATTAGAACACAAACAACAGGAATTCTGCAGATGCTGGAAATTCAAGCAACACACATTAAAGTTGCTGGCGAACGCAGCAGGCCAGGCAGCATCTCTAGGAAGAGGTACAGTCAATGTTTCGGGCCGAGACCCTTCGTCAGGACTAACTGAAGGAAGAGTTAGTAAGAGATTTGAAAGTTGGAGGGGGAGGGGGAGATCCAAAATGATAGGAGAAGACAGGAGGGGAGGGATGGAGCCAAGAGCTGGACAGGTGATTGGCAAAAGGGATATGAGAGGATCATGGGACAGGAGGTCCGGGGAGAAAGACAACGGGGGGGGGGGAACCAGTGGATGGGCAAGGGGTATAGTCAGAGCGACAGAGGGAGAAAAAGGAGAGTGAGAGAAAGAATGTGTGTATAAAAATAATTAACAGATAGGGTACGAGGGGGAGGTGGGGCATTAGCGGAAGTTAGAGAAGTCGATGTTCATGCCATCAGGTTGAAGGCTACCCAGACGGAATATAAGGTGTTGTTCCTCCAAGCTGAGTGTGGCTTCATGTTTACAGTAGAGGAGGCCGTGGATAGACATGTCAGAATGGGAATGGGATGTGGAATTAAAATGCATGGCCACTGGGAGATCCTGCAGACAGAGCGTAGGTGTTCAGCAAAACGATCTCCCAGTCTGCGTCGGGTCTTGCCAATATATAGAAGGCCACATCGGGAGCACCGGACGCAGTATATCATTGCAAGGGTAACTGTCAAAGAAACGTGATCACCATGTTTGAGACACCGGTTGTCTGTCTGGTTCAGACTAAGCAAGTGATACTGAGACCATGATCAGAAAATTTCAGAAAACAGTTACCTTTCTCTGGACATTGAAACACTGATCGGAATCAGGTTTAATATTACTGGCATATGTCATGAGATTTGTTGTTTTGCAGGGGCAGTGCATTGCAATAATTAATAATAAAGTATAAGTGCACACATTTTAATTCCACATCCCATTCCCATTCTGACATGTCTATCCACGGCCTCCTCTAATGTCAAGATGAAGCCACACTCAGGTTGGAGGAACAACACCTTATATTCCGTCTGGGTAGCCTCCAACCTGATGGCATGAACAGCATCTTCTCTAACTTCCGCTAATGCCCCACCTCCCCCTCGTACCCCATCCGTTATTTATTTTTATACACACATTCTTTCTCTCACTCTCCTTTTTCTCCCTCTGTCCCTCTGACTATACCCATTGCCCATCCTCTGGTTTCCCCCCGCCCTTGTCTTTCTCCCTGGACCTCCTGTCCCATGATCCTCTCATATCCCCTTTGCCAATCACCTGTCCAGCTCTTGGCTCCATCCCTCCCCCTCCTGTCTTCTCCTATCGCTTTGTATCTCCCCCTCACCCTCCCACTTTCAAATCTCTTACTAACTCTTCCTTCAGTTAGTCCTGACCGAACTTTCAGTTCGGCCTGAAACGTCGACTGTACCTCTTCCTAGAGATGCTGCCTGGCCTGATAAATATTAGAAGACAGTAAGGGTGGAGAGGAATTAGCGGCAGAGTCTACTCTTCAGCCTTGATCTCTTCCCAAAGCCTTCTCTTAGCGATGGATGACATGTTCATCTGCAACTCATTGTTATGATTTTCTAGTTTGTAAGAATTGTATTTACTGTTGAATCACAACTAAAATTATTCCTCAAAATAAATGTGTTCTACAAGTTTCCCCCGCCATCTGAAGGTAGAGCGTTCCTATGAAACGGTTCGTAAGCCGGAGTGTCGTAAAGCAAAGAAGCAATTACCATTTATTTATATGGGAAAATTTTGTGAGCGTTCGCAAACCCAAAAATAACCTACCAAATCATGCCAAATAACACATTAAACCTAAAATAAGAGTAACATATAGTAAAAGCAGGAATGATATGATAAATACACAGCCTATATAAGGTAAAGATACTTTTCCACAATCATTACTGAACTGTTCTCCGGAGCGAAAATCGCACTCAAGCGCGGTCGGCAGAAAATCTCATGCAAGCGCTCTCGGCAGAAACACGGCGCAAGCGCTCTCCAGTAACCTTTAAGCTATGAAGCTGCCAAATCATACCAAATAACATATAAAAATACACAGCCGATATAAAGTAGAAATAATGTATGTACAGTGTAGTATCACTTACCGGAATTGGTTCAGCACCGGGCACACTGATGATGGTGTGTTAGACTGAGTCGTCGGAGGTGATGTAGTGGCCCCCACCCTCCAGGCTGCTGAGCGATGCATTGCTGCGAAGAACACAGGGGTCCAGCGGTAGCCGGGAGGTACACAGCGCATCTTTAAGAAAAAAGCCGAAACAAACATGGTAATTAATTAGGTGCCGCCCGTAATTGTCGGCCCAGATCCGTGCCGACTTCCGATGGCGTCGTCTCTCATCTGGGCCGACAATTACGTGTCAGCGGCACCTAATTAATTAGCATGTTTATTTCGGCTTTTTTCTTAAAGATGTGCTGTGTGCCTCCCGACTACCTTTGCATTCTTCGCGAATTGGTATCTGTCCATGGCCTGGAGGTTGGGGTGGTGGAACACTGGGGTGTCATCTCATCGTCTGTTTCCATTAGAGCAGGCAGCTCATCTTCTTCTATCTCTGCCCCCCTCGATGTCGAAGGTCGAGGTTCGTCATCTGCTGTGGCTGATGTGGAAGGCTTGCTTGACTGCTGAGCCTCGCGTATTTTTCTATCACACAGTTCTTTAATAAGGACTCAAACCATCCTGCAAATATCCCCTAAACCGATGTACCCTTTCAAAATTAAAGTCGTACTTTATCATTACTCATTCGGTTTCGATTGTTATCCTTTTTTCTTCCAATTGCATCAGCTCTTCATCTGTCAGTTCTTGGTCATGGGATGCCCAAACCTCTTCAACATCATCTTCGTCAACTTCCACAAGCCAAACTCACATTGTCTTTACTTCGTTCACCACGATCAAAATGCTTAATTATGTCTAATCTTACGCTAAGTGTAACACCCTTACGAGCTCTTTCAGGCTTTTCCGATACCATAGAACTCATCTTGCAAACGGCTGCTCACAGGCTCGTGTTTGAGGAATGCCGGCGAGAATCCGGGGGAGAGCAGCTGCTCGGGTCGCGTTGCCTTTTATCGTGCGCTGAATTTTTTTTTCGTTAGTGAAAACACCTTCTGAAAGCGAAAATAGGGTACTAATGTAGGTCTTTCGTCACAGTGAGGTTTCGTAAAGTGAACGTTTGAAAAGCGGGGGACACCTGTATTTAAAATAAAATAACTGCATTTAATCTGCTTCAGTATCTGGAAGTATCTTCTCCTTGGTTAGGAGGGCGAATAGTGCTCGAAGTAGTGAACCAGTTCAGAAAAGAGACTGAGGTAGTTAAATAAATTAGTCTTTGAATTATAATTGATATGGTATCATCTCCGTGAAGTGAGCTTAGTTATAGACACGTACTTAAGTTTGGGGCTCTAGAATGGGTACTCTCAATATCATCTCAGATCATGAAGGTACATGCATGTACTGTACACTTTCAACATTCAGTACATATTCCATCTAATAAATAAACTATCGCCAATGGTGCAATTTCACAATCCTTTAGTATTAAAAGTAATAGATTTGTAATGGAGTTTCTTGGCTATCGTCTTCAATAGGCTTCAATAGGTACATTTAATGTCAGAGAAATGTATACAATATACATCCTGAAATTCTTTTTCTTTGTAAACATTCATCAAAACAGAGGAGTGCCCCAAAGAATGAATGACAGTTAAATGTTAAAACCCCAAACCACCCCCCCAAACTCCCCCTCCCATGCACAAACAGCCAGCAAAGCAATGACCCCCCCCACCAGCGAAAAAGCAACGGGGCCCCCCACCAAGCACTCAAGTGTGCAAACAAAGCATCAATAAAGACACAGACTTGCATACCCAAAAGCCTACCTGTTCACCCAGTAATTTGACATACCACAGGGTCTCTCTCTCTCCCTAATAAGGGAAAAAAAGGTGTCCATGTTACACAGTGACAGGGGAGACATAACAAAACACCTCGCTGATTTATGGTGTTAAAAGACTGTTGCATCGCTTTTTCCAAACCCTGTGCCAAAAAACTCAGGCTTCTGGACACACAGCCAGCAGCAAGCTTGCTGCTTCTGATCTTCCATGTTCTCCCACGACCCACTTGCCTTGGATCAGCCCGTCTCCAGAACCATGAAAATCTGGCACCCTGAAGGCATGCTACTCTTCCAGGCTGCGTTCTTGGCATATCGAAAAGCAGCTGGTCATGGGGCCCTGAGAGCAGGTCCTATTCCCGCAAAGAACCGAAGTCAACGTGTAACTCCAGGTCAGGGTCTTCAAAAGAACCTTGAAAAGGAAAAATTCTTAAAATTAGAACTGGATTATTTTAAATGGTAATATTCTGGATCCTCCGCCAGATGACAATGGGCATTGCAATAGTTCAAATTTCAAGACTACAGTTGATTGACTTCCCTTCGCTGCAGATATCAAGCTATATCTGAATGTATGGTTTAAAGTGCAGATCAACCATGATCCAATTGAACAACTCAGAAGAGAAAGGAGAATGGTATCAGCATTAATTCCAAGCTGTATTTGATTTCTCTCTCCAAGGTCACGAAAAGTGCTATGTAATTGCACACACAGTTTATAAATTCTCAGATTGTTGGTAAATAGATCACTATTGTCGGCAAAAACTCAGATGTCAATAAGGAGACTTAAAGAAATTGGAAAGACTGGATGGTTGACTGCTGTTGCAAAAACTCAATGTCAGCAATTGATTGTGGATTTCAGGAAGAGGAAGTCTGGAGGACACACAGCCGGTCCTCATCGAAGAGTCAGTGGTGGAAATGGTGAGCAGCTTTAAGTTCCATCTCCAAGGATCTGTCCTGGGCCCGACATATTGATGCAATCATGATGAAGGCATGTCAGCAGCTCTGCCTTATTAGGAGTTTGAGGTGATGTGAGGGCACCATGGTAGCGTAGTGGTTAGCACGACACTGAGGACATCAGAGTTCAATTCCAGTGTCTTCTGCAGAATGATTCTTCTGTGTGTGCATGCGTTTGCTCCAGGTGCTCCAGTTTGCTCCCAGGGTCTGAAGACATGAAGTTAATGGGTTAATTGGTCACTGTAAATTGTTCCATGGTTAGGCTAGGGTTAAGTCATCTGGTTGCTGGGTGGTACGGCTTAAAGGGCCGGAAGGACCTGCTCCCACTATCTCTCTAAATAAATAAGTAAATTAAAATAAATGTGGTTTGGCAAGAAAGACTTTTGCAAATTTATGTAGGTATATAGTGGATTGGTTTCATCACTGCCTGGTATGAGTGCCCCAATGGACAGCACTGCAAGGGAGTTGTAGATTCAGGCAGCTCCATCATGGACACAAACCTCCCCTCCATCAAGGACAGCTTCAAGAGGCAGCAGCCATCACTGAGGACCTCACATACTGGGACATACCCTCTTCTTGTTACTGCCGTTAAGGAGGTTGGCACAGGCATCTGAAAACCCACACTCAATGACTGAAGGACAGCTTTTCTCCTCCATCATCATATTTTTGAATGGTCCATGAACCCATGAACCCCTATCTCATTATTCATTTTTGTGCAATTTACTTAGTTTGTAATTTACAGTAACTTTACCTATTTGCACTGCACATCTGATGCAAAACAACAAATTTCACATCGAGATACTAAAATCTGTGTTTGATCTCATCATAGCTGTTAGAGGAGAACATTGACAAACATGTTGGTGAGGAAATGGGAAGTTAATCTGAAAATGGTGGCCACAAGGAGGTCCTGGTTGTTGCAACAGATGGAGCAATGGTGTTTGATGGTGGTCCCCAATCTGCATCGAGTCTCACTGCTGTAGAGACGACTGCGTCAGGACCACCTGATATGATAATGGACAACAGACGCAAGTGATTGTTGGAGGCCCTGAATGGTGATTGAAGTCGTGTAGAGGCAGGTGTAGCACATGTCACAGTTACAAGAGTAAGTGCCAAGAGGGACAGGTGGACAAGAGAGTGGAAAGTGGATGTAAGGGGGAAGGGAATAATGTGCCTGGTAGTGGGCATTGGAGGTGGTGGAAGTTATGGAGAATGATATCCTGGATGCAGAGGCTTGTGGAGTGGTGGGTGACAACAAGGGGATCCTGCTATCTTGGGTGGGGAAAGTGGGTTGATCCTGCATGCTTGCCCTCATCCCTGTGTTCCTCCAATATTTTGTGTATGTTGTTTTAGATTTCCAGCATCTGCAGAAACACTTGTGTCCTTAGTTAGAAAAATAATGTCCATGGCACTGATTCGAAGCAGGCAGCTGGTTCTTGTTTTGCTAACAAGGATTTAAATTAATAAGGCAATTTAAGAACAGTTCATTGATGTGAACTGGTGTCTCAGTTGTTATGATCTCTGTAGTAATTTCATTAACATTAGCCTGAAATTCTCAATCAGCACATTAAACCATCTGTTGAAGGTTCAAAAATCCAGAGCACCATCCTAACCTCCTGTACCTTCCACCATCTCCAACAGGATCCCACAACCCTGTCACCCTCCCTCCGACCATCCACTTTCCATAGCGATCACTCTCTTATTTGAATGTCCAAGGCACAGGGTGGATGGAATAAAATTTCCAACTTTCTAATCCAGAATACGTAGATCTAGGGAATGGATTTAATGTTGGTAATTAGCACCTTAACAAGTCCAGATCAGTCAAAACAGGCATTTTGATCTTTTGATAGCTTTGATTTCCATTACACCAGTTTGAAAAAAAAAGTCAAAACTTCCTCCAATATATAAATCAATACCTTCATGCCCAGGGCACCAGCCTAAAGTAAGGAACTGGTATTTATTATAAACACTAGAGATTATGTAGATGCCAGAAATCCAGAGCAACACTTAAAAAATCTCATTGGAATTTAGCAGGCCAAGTACCATCTATGGAAATGAAAAGTTGATGTTTCCACTGGCATATGGAGTATGTTGCATTGAATTGGTACTTAGTGAATAGATTGGTACTTCTAGAGATGAACAACAGGAATCCTGCAGATGCTGGAAATTCAAGCAACACACATCAAAGTTGCTGGTGAACGCAGCAGGCCAGGCAGCATCTCTAGGAAGAGGTACAGTCGACGTTTCAGGCCGAGACCCTTCGTCAGGACGAACTGAAGGAAGAGTGAGTAAGGGATTTGAAAGGGGGAGGGGGAGGGGGAGATCCAAAATGATAGGAGAAGACAGGAGGGGGAGGGATAGAGCCAAGAGCTGGACAGGTGATTGGCAAAGGGGATACAAGAGGATCATGGGACAGGAGATCCGGGGAGAAAGACAAGGGGGGGGGGACCCAGAGGATGGGCAAGAGGTATATTCAGAGGGACAGAGGGAGAAAAAGGAGAGTGAGAGAAAGAATGTGTGTATAAAAATAATTAACAGATTGGGTACGAGGGGGAGGTGGGGCATTCGCGGAAGTTAGAGAAGTCGATGTTCATGCCATCAGGTTGGAGGCTACCCAGACGGAATATAAGGTGTTGTTCCTCCAACCTGAGTGTGGCTTCATCTTTACAGTAGAGGAGGCCGTGGATAGACATGTCAGAATGGGAATGGGATGTGGAATTAAAATGTGTGGCCACTGGGAGATCCTGCTTTCTCTGGCGGACAGAGTGTAGGTGTTCAGCAAAGCGGTCTCCCAGTCTGCGTCGGGTCTCGCCAATATATAAAAGGCCACATCGGGAGCACCGGACGCAGTATATCACCCCAGCCGATTCACAGATGAAGTGTCGCCTCACCTGGAAGGACTGTCTGGGGCCCTGAATGGTGGTAAGGGAGGAAGTGTAAGGGCATGTGTAGCACTTGTTCCGCTTACAAGGATAAGTGCCAGGAGGGAGATCAGTGGGGAGGGATGGGGGGGACGAATGGACAAGGGAGTTGTGTAGGGAGCGATCTCTGCAGAAAGCAGGGGGGGTGGAGGAAGATGTGCTTAGTGGTGGGATCCCGTTGGAGGTGGCGGAAGTTACGGAGAATAATATGTTGGACCCGGAGGCTGGTGGAGTGGTAGGTGAGGACCAGGGGAACCCTATTCCTAGTGGGGTGGTGGGAGGATGGAGTGAGAGCAGATGTACGTGAAATGGGGGAGATGCATTTGAGAGCAGAGTTGATGGTGGAGGAAGGGAAGCCCCTTTCTTTAAAAAAGGAAGACATCTCCCTCGTCCTAGAATGAAAAGCCTCATCCTGAGAGCAGATGCGGCGGAGATGGAGGAATTGCGAGAAGGGGATGGCATTTTTGCAAGAGACAGGGTGAGAAGAGGAATAGTCCAGATAGCTGTGAGAGTCAGTAGGCTTATAGTAGACATCAGTGGATAAGCTGTCTCCAGAGACAGAGACAGAAAGATCTAGAAAGGGGAGGGAGGTGTCGGAAATGGACCAGGTAAACTTGAGGGCAGGGTGAAAGTTGGAGGCAAAGTTAATAAAGTCAACGAGCTCTGCATGCGTGCAGGAAGCAGCGCCAATGCAGTCGTCGATGTAGCGAAGGAAAAGTAGGGGACAGATACCAGGATAGGTTTGGAACGTAGATTGTTCCACAAAGCCAACAAAAAGGCAGGCATAGCTGCGACCCATACGGGTGCCCATAGCTACACCTTTAGTTTGGAGGAAATGGGAGGAGCAAAAGGAGAAATTATTAAGAGTAAGGACTAATTCCGCTAGATGGAGCAGAGTGGTGGTAGAGGGGAACTGATTAGGTCTGGAATCCAAAAAGAAGCGGAGAGCTTTGAGACATTACTGATGGGGGATGGAAGTATATAGGGACTGGACATCCATGGTGAAAATAAAGTGGTGGGGGCCAGGGAACTTAAAATCATCGAAAAGTTTAAGAGCGTGAGAAGTGTCACGAACATAAGTCGGAAGGGATTGAACAAGGGGTGATAAAACAGTGTCGAGGTATGCAGGAACGAGTTCGGTGGGGCAGGAGCAAGCTGAGACTATAGGTCGGCCAGGACAGGCAGGTTTGTGGATCTTGGGTTGGAGGTAGAAACGGGAAGTGCGAGGTGTGGGAACTATAAGGTTGGTAGCAGTGGATGGGAGATCCCCTGAGCGGATAAAGTCGGTGATGGTGTGGGAGACAATGGCCTGGTTCTCCTTAGTGGGGTCACGATCGAGGGGTAAATAAGAGGAGGTATCCGCGAGTTGTCGCTGTGCCTCGGCAAGGTAGAGGTCAGTACGCCAGACTACAACAGCACCCCCCTTATCGGCGGGTTTAATAATAAGGTTAGGATTAGTGCGGAGGGAGTGGAGAGCAGCAACAAATTTCTGTTGTGTGCGTTGTAACAGCCGTCTGGCAGCGCTAGCGCAGTTCCAAGCAGAAGCAGAAAAAGCATTGTTGTTGTGGTGTTGTCATGACAGCGTTTTTAAATCTCTCCGGTTACCCCGTACACACTACAACGTATATTGGGCGTTTTCAGATTTATTCACTCTGGAGACCGTTTCTGAAAATCTCCGTTTTCGGGGGATGAAAACGCCGTTTCAGTGTGGACAGAGGGTCAAAACGAAGAGAAAAAGCTTCGTTTTCAAAATCATCCGGCGTAGTGAGGACGTGTAGCTGGGTGACTGTCAGGAGAAATGGAAATGTGAATAGACAGTTAGCGCAGAACACCCCTGTGACCATTCCCCTCAATAATAAGTATACCGTTCGGATATTGTTGTGGGGATGACCTCCCAGGGAAATGCCACGGAAACCGGGTTATAGGCACTGTCCATGGTGCAGAAGGGAAAGACGGAGAAGAGGGGCGTGGTGGTGACTGGGGACTCAGTAGTCAGGGCAACAGACAGGAGATTCTGTGGACGTGAACAGGACACCCAAATTGTATGTTACCTCCCAGGTGCCAGGGTCAGGGACGTCTCAGATGGCGTCCGCAACGTTTTAGAGAGGGAGGGGGAGCAGCCAGATGTCTTGGTACATATTGGTACCAACGACAAAGGAAGGAAAAGCAAAGAGGTCCTGAAAAGAGAATTTAGAGAGCTAGGTAGAGAGCTGAGAAGCAGGACCTCCAGGGTAGTAATTTCTGGATTGCTATCTGTGCCATGAGCCAGTAAGAGTAGAAAAAAGCTGATTTGGCAGATAAATATATGGCTGAGAAACTGGTGTAGGGGGTAGGGCTTCAGGTTCTTGGATCATTGGGATCTCTTCTGGGGAGATATGACCTGTTCAAAAGTGACAAGTTGTACCTGAACCTGAAGGGACCAATAATCTCATTGTCAGGTTTGTTAGAGATATTGGGGAGGGTTTAAACAAATTTGGAAAGGGGGTTGGAAATGGAATGAAGGGACTTAGGATAGGTCAGATGGTTAAAAAAAAGCAAAGATAGTGTGCAGTCAGACTGTCAGGAAGGACAGGCAGATGACTGGACATAATTGCAGCCAGCAGGGTGAGTATCAGTGAATATCAGTATTAGGGATGCAGAATCAAAAAGGGTAGCAAATACAGTACTCAAAGTGTTATATTTCAATGCATGGAGCATAAGGTGGATGATCTTGTTGCACTATTACAGGTTGTCAGGTATGGAGGATGGTTGTGGTTGGGAGTTGAATATCCAAGGTTATATGTTGTATCGGAGGGATAGGAAGGTAGACAGTGTGGCTCTGCTCAGAAAGAATGGCATCAAATCAGTAGAAAGATGTGATATAGATTAGTTTAGATTATGAGGACACGCAGTCCTCTTTTATTGTCATTTAGTAATGCATGCATTAAGAAATGATACAATGTTCCTCCAGAATGATATCACAGAAACTCAAGACAAACCAAGACTAAAAAAAAAGACAAAAACCACATAATTATAACATATAGTTACTGTAATTTGATAAAGAACAAACCATGGGCACGGTAAAAAAAAGTCTCAAAGTCTCTCGAGAGTCCCATCATCTCACGCAGATGGTAGAAGGAAGAAAAACTCTCCCTGCCATGAGCTTCCAGCGCCGCAAACTTGCCGATGCAGCACCCTGGAAGCACCCGACTACAGCCGACTCTTGAGTCCGTCCCCCAAAAACTTCGAGCCTCCAACCAGCCCTCCGATACCGGGCACCATCTCTGTCGAGTGCTTCGACCCCGGCCCCAGCAACAGGCAAAGCCAAGGACTCTGGGCCTTCCCCTCCGTAGATTCTCGATCGCACAGTAGCAGCAGCAGCGAAGCAGGCATTTCAGAAGTTTCTCCAGGTGTTCCTCCGTGCTTCTCACGTCTGTCTCCATCAAATCAGGATTGTGCACAGCATCCTACTTACAAATACAATATCATTCCGGAGCGGCCGCACGCGCTGCGTCGCACCGCCATCTTATCCTCCCTTCCCCCAGGATCAGAAGATGTTGAATCCTTGTGGGTTGAGTTAAGAAACTACAGGGTAAAAGGACCCTGATAGCAGTTATGTACTGGCCTCCCAACAGTAGATGGGATGTGGACACAGGGACACAGATTACAACAGGAAATTTAAAAAAAGGTGCACAAGAGGGAAATGTTATGATAGTCCTGGGAGATTTCAACATACAGGTCGAATTGGAAAATCAGATTGGTAATGGATCTCAAGAGTGAGTTTGTTGAATGCCTACAAAATGACTATTTAGAGTTGTTGAGCTATAATGTTATATAATGCACTGGAAGTGATTAGGGAGCTTCAGGTAAAAGTAACCTTAGGAAGGCAGTGATCACAATATAATTGAGTTCAACTTGAAATTGGAGTAAAGTCTGCTGTAGCAGTAGTTCAGTAGAGTAAAGGGATTTACAGTGGTTTGAGAGAGGAGCTGGCCAAAGTAAGCTGGAAGGAGATGCTGGCAGGGATGACAGAAGAGCAGCAATGGTGTGCATTTCTGGGAAAATGAGGAAGGTGCAGGGTAGATGTATTCCAAAAACAAAGAAACGTTCAAATGGCAAAATAGTACAACCATGGCTGACAAGGGAAGTCAAAGCTAATGTAAAAGCAAAAAAGAGGGCAACAAAGCAAAAATTACTGGAAAGACAGGATTGGAAAGCTTTTTAAACTCGACAGAGAGCAACTAAAATAATCATTAGGAGGAAAAAGATGAAATATGAAAGCAAGCTAGTAAACAATATCAAAGTGGATAGTAAAAGTTTTTTCAAGTATGTAAGAAAAAAAGGGAGATGAGAGGGAATATAGGACTGCTAGAAAGTGAGGCTGGAGGAATAATAACAGGGGGCAAGGAGATGGCAGGTGAACTAATTGAGTATTCTGCATCAGTCTTCACTGTGGAAAACACTATTAGTGTGCCAGATGTTGAAGGGTGTGAGGGAAGAGAAGTGAGTGCAGCTATTATTACAAAAGAAAAGGTGCTCAAAAAACTGAAAGACCTAAAGGTACACAAGTCACCTGGACCAGATGAACTGCACCCTAGGGTTCTGAAAGAGCTAGTGGCAGAGATTGGCGGCATTACTGACGATCTTTCAAAAATTATTGGACTCTGGCATGGTGCAAATGTCACTTCACTCTTTAAGAAAGGAGGAAGGCAGCAGAAAGGAAATTATAGATCAGTTAGTCTGAACTCAGTGTTGGAGTCAATTGTTAAGTATGAGGTGATGGAGTACTTGGTGACACAGGACAGGATAGGACAAAGTCAGCAAGGTTTCCTTATGGGAAAATTCTGCCTGATGAACCTATTAGAATTCTTTGGGAGATTACAAGTAGGATAGATAAAGGGGATGTAGTGGATGTTGTATATTTGGACTTTCAGAAGGCTTTTGACAAGGTGCCATACATGAGGCTGCTTACCAAGTTAAGAGCCTATGGTATTACAGGAAAGTTACTAACATGGTTAGAGCATTGGCTGACTGGTCGGAGGCATCGAGTGGAAATAAAAAGATCCTTTTCTGTTTAGCTACCAGTGACTCGTCGTGTTCCACAAGGGTCGGTATTGGGGCCACTTCTTTTTATGTTGTATATCAGTGATTTAGATGATGTAATAGATGGCTTTGTTGCCAAGTTTGCAGACGATATGAAGATTGGTGGAGAGGCAGGGGTTGTGTTGAGGAAACAGGGAGGATGCAGAAGGACTTAGACAGATTAGGAGAATGGGCAAGACAGTGCCAAATTAAATACAATATTGGAAAATGCATGGTCATGCACTTTGGTAGTAGAAATAAATGTGCACAGTATTTTCTAAATAGGGAGAAAATTCAAAAATCTGAGATGCGAAAGGTCTTGGGAGTCCTTGTGCAGAACACCCTAAAAGTTATCTTACAGGTAGAGTCGGCGGTGGTGAGGAAGGCAAATGCAATGTTAGCATTCATTTCAAGAGGTCTACAATACAAGAGCAAAGATGAAATGCTAAGGCTTTATAAAGCACTGGTGAAGCCTCATCTTGAGTATTGTCAACAGTTTTGCATTCATCTAAGAAAAGATGTGCTGGCATTGGAGAAGGTTGCAAGGAAGTTCACAAGGATCATTCTGGGAATGAAAGGATTATTATATGAGGAACGTTTCATAGCTCTGAGTCTGTACTCACTGGAATTTAGAAGGATGGCGGGGGGGTGGGCGATCTCATTGAAACCTTTTGAATGTTAACAGGCCTAGACAGAGTAGATGTGGAAATGGTTTCCCATGGTGGGGGAGGCTAGGACAAGAGGGCACAGCCTCAGGATAGAGTGGTGTCTATTTCAACAGAGAAGTGGAGAAATTTCTTTAGCTAGAAGGTAGTGAATTTATGTAATTTATTACCACAGACAGCTGTGGAGCCAAGTCATTGGGTGTATTTAAGACAGAGCAAGCCTTATTGGACACAACATCAAAGCTTATGAGGAGAAGGCTGGGGAGTGGGGCTGAGGAGAGGAAAAATGGATCAGCCATGATTGAATGCCAGAGAGGGGCCAAATGGCCTAATTCTGCTTCTATGTCTCATGGTCTTATGGAAATTGAAGAAGGACAAGCTAAAGTCAGTATGTATCCAGTACACAGTGGAGTAAAGAGGCGTGAGAGAGGAGTTGGTCAGAATTGATTGGAAAAGAACACCGGCAGAGATGACGGCAGAGCAGAAATGGCTGGAACTTCTGGAAGCAGTTCGGAAGGCATAGGATAAACACATCCCAAAGAGGAAGAAGTATTCTAAACGATGACACTACCATGGCTAACAAGAGAAGTCAAAGCCAAATAAAAGCCAAAGAGAGATCATATAATAAAGCAAAAGCTATTGGGAAGTCAGAAGTTTGGGAAGCTTTTAAATAGCAACATAAGGCAATTAAGAAAGTCATTAAGAAGGTAAAGGTGGAATACAAAAGTAAGCTAGTCAATAATATTAAAGAGGATACGAAAAGTTTCTTCAGATACATAAAGTGTAAGAGAGAGGTGAGAGTGCGGATCAAACCTCTGGAAAATGATGCTGGAAAGGTAGTACAGGGGGAAGAGGAAATGGTGGACGAACTGAGTAAGTATTGTGGAAGACACTAACATTATGGGGGAAGTTCCATGTGTCCCGAGGCATGAAGTGTAGGAAGAAAGCTCTTGGGAAACTGAAAAGTCTGAAGGTAGATTAGTCACCTGGACCAGATAGTGTTCACCCCTGGGTTCGGAAAGAGGTGGCTAAAAGATTGTGGAGGCATTGGTTGGCATCTGTCTGTCTCGAAGGAGAATGGGTGATCATCATCACAAGCCCTGGGCTGAGATGCCCAGTCGTCAAGATCCCCCTCTCGGCCTCACCAGTGTAGTCCAAAGGAAAACTTATGAAGCAGTACGTTTGGCACTGGAGCTGCCAGAAGGATGCTCAATGATGTCCAGCTACCTTAGGGGCTCCACTAATGATCTGATGTCTGGCTTTACTCCCATAGCCTTCATTGCTCCCGAGGCTGCCCACAAGACAGCGGGGCTATTTACCCGTAGCTGGTTCACAAGCACCAGGGCGTCTCCACACACCGGTGGGTCTGCGTGCTATGTATGCAGAGGCCAGACCTCCTCCTGTCTTCTGTAATTCAGCCTGAGTCTGAAAGGAGTTCAGTTTCTGTGTGTCGCCGATTAGGAGGTACTACATGAGGCTTGCTGTTGAAGAGGCTACGTACTGGTAGGGAGATATTCACACATTCAGCTCTCCTTTTCACAAGACTGCTAGCCAGTGGTGGAAACTGAAAGTGAGAGTGATAAGCACTGCCCACTGCACTACCACACTAGACATGTCACAACAATCAGAATCACTAGATTCTAGAATTGTTCCGGAAGACCGGAAAATTGCGAATGTCACTCCACTCTTCAAGAAGGGAGAGAGGCAGAAGAAAGGAAATTATAGGCCAATTAGTCTGACCTCAGTGGTTGGGAAGATGCTGGAGTCGACAATTAAGGATGAGGTCTCAGAGTACTTGGAGACACACGATAAAATAGGTTGTAATCAGCTATCTTGAGGAAAATTAAAGTGGATAAATCCCCGGGACCTGACAGGGTGTTCCCTCGGACCTTGAAGGAGACTGGTGTTGAAATTGCAGGGGCCTTGGCAGAAATATTTAAAATGTCGCTGTCTACAGGTGAGGTGCCGGAGGATTGGAGAGTGGCTCATGTTGTTCCGTTGTTTAAAAAAGGATTGAAAAGTAATCTGGGAAATTATAGGCCGGTAAGTTTAACGTCGGTAGTAGGTAAGTTATTGGAGGGAGTACTAAGAGACAGAAACAACAGAAATTCTGCAGATGCTGGGAATTCAAGCAACACACATCAAAGTTGCTGGTGAACGCAGCAGGCCAGGCAGCATCTGTAGGAAGAGGTGCAGTCAACGTTTCAGGCCGAGACCCTTCGTCAGGACTAACTGAAGGAAGAGTGAGTAAGGGATTTGAAAGTGGGAGGGGGAGGGGGAGATCCAAAATGATAGGAGAAGACAGGAGGGGGAGGGATAGAGCCAAGAGCTGGACAGGTGATGGGCAAAGGGGGATACGAGAGGATCATGGGACAGGAGGTCCGGGAAGAAAGACAAGGGGGGGGTGACCCAGAGGATGGGCAAGAGGTATATTCAGAGGGACAGAGGGAGAAAAAGGAGAGTGAGAGAAAGAATGTGTGTATAAAAATAAGTAACAGATGGGGTACGAGGGGGAGGTGGGGCCTTAGCGGATGTTAGAGAAGTCGATGTTCATGCCATCAGGTTGGAGGCTACCCAGACGGAATATAAGGTGTTGTTCCTCCAACCTGAGTGTGGCTTCATCTTTACAGTAGAGGAGGCCGTGGATAGACATGTCAGAATGGGAATGGGACGTGGAATTAAAATGTGTGGCCACTGGGAGATCCTGCTTTCTCTGGCAGACAGAGCATAGATGTTCAGCAAAGCGGTCTCCCAGTCTGCGTTGGGTCTTGCCAATATATAAAAGGCCACATCGGGAGCACCGGACGCAGTATATCACCCCAGTCAACTCACAGGTGAAGTGTTGCCTCACCTGGAAGGACTGTTTGGGGCCCTGAATGGTGGTAAGGGAGGAAGTGTAAGGGCATGTGTAGCACTTGTTCCGCTTACACGGATAAGTGCCAGGAGGGAGATCAGTGGGGAGGGATGGGGGGGACGAATGGACAAGGGAGTTGCGTAGGGAGCGATCCCTGCGGAATGCAGGGCGGGGGAGGGAAAGATGTGCTTAGTGGTGGGATCCCGTTGGAGGTGGCGGAAGTTACACCTCCCTCCCCTTTCTCTGTCTCTGGAGACAGCTTATCCACTGATGTCTACTATAAGCCTACTGACTCTCACAGATATCTGGACTATTCCTCTTCTCACCCTGTCTCTTGCAAAAACGCCATCCCCTTCTCGCAATTCCTCCGTCTCCGCCGCATCTGCTCGCAGGATGAGGCTTTTCATTCTTGGACGAGGGAAATGTCTTCCTTTTTTAAAGAAAGGGGCTTCCCTTCCTCCACTATCAACTCTGCTCTTAAACGCATCTCCCCCATTTCACGTACATATGCTCTCACTCCATCCTCCCACCACCCCACTCGGAATAGGGTTCCCCTGGTCCTCACCTACAACCCCACCAGCCTCGGGGTCCAACATATTATTCTCCGTAACTTCCGCCACCTCCAACGGGATCCCACCACTAAGCACATCTTTCCCTCCCCCACTCTCTCTGCATTCCGCAGGGATCGCTCCCTACGCAACTCCCTTGTCCATTCGTCCCCCCCATCCCTCCCCACTGATCTCCCTCCTGGCACTTATCCGTGTAAGCGGAACAAGTGCTACACATGCCCTTACACTTCCTCCCTTACCACCATTCAGGGCCCCAAACAGTCCTTCCAGGTGAGGCAACACTTCACCTGTGAGTCGACTGGGGTGATATACTGCGTCCGGTGCTCCCGATGTGGCCTTTTATATATTGGCGAGACCCGACACAGACTGGGAGACCGCTTTGCTGAACATCTACGCTCTGTCCGCCAGAGAAAGCAGGATCTCCCAGTGGCCACACATTTTAATTCCACATCCCATTCCCATTCTGACATGTCTATCCACGGCCTCCTCTACTGTAAAGCCACACACAGGTTGGAGGAACAACACCTTATATTCCGTCTGGGTAGCCTCCAACCTGATGGCATGAACATCGACTTCTCTAACTTCTGCTAAGGCCCCACCTCCCCCTCGTACCCCATCTGTTACTTATTTTTATACACACATTCTTTCTCTCACTCTCCTTTTTCTCCCTCTGTCCCTCTGAATATACCTCTTGCCCATCCTCTGGGTTCCCCCCCCCACTTGTCTTTCTTCCCGGACCTCCTGTCCCACGATCCTCTCGTATCCCCTTTTGCCTATCACCTGTCCAGCTCTCAGCTCTATCCCTCCCCCTCCTGTCTTCTCCTATCATTTTGCATCTCCCCCTCCCGCTCCGACTTTCAAATCCCTTACTCACTCTTCCTTCAGTTAGTCCTGACGAAGGGTCTCAGCCTGAAACGTCAACTGCACCTCTTCCTACAGATGCTGCCTGGCCTGCTGCGTTCACCAGCAACTTTGATGTGTGTTACTAAGAGACAGAATCTGGATTTGGATAGACAGGGACTTATTAGGGAGAGTCAACATGGCTTTGTGCGTGGCAGGTCATGTTTGACCAATTTATTGGAGTTTTTCGAGGAGGTTACCAGGAAAGTGGATGAAAGGAAGGCAGTGGATATTGTCTACATGGACTTCAGTAAGGCCTTTGACAAGGTCCCGCATGGGAGGTTAGTTAGGAAAATTCAGTGGCTAGGTATACATGGAGAGATGGTAAATTGGATTAGACATTGGCTCGATGGAAGAAGCCAAAGAGTGGTAGTAGTGAATTGCTTCTCTGAGTGGAGGCCTGTGACTAGTGGTGTGCCACAGGGATCAGTGCTGGGTCCATTGTTATTTGTCATCTATATCAATGATCTGGATGATAATGTGGTAAATTGGATCAGCAAGTTTGCTGATGATACAAAGATTGGAGGTGTAGTAGGCAGCGAGGAAGGTTTTCAGAGCCTGCAGAGGGACTTGCACCAGCTGGAGAAATGGGCTGAAAAATGGCAGATGGAGTTTAATGCAGACAAGTGTGAGGTATTGCACGTTGGAAGGACAAACCAAGGTAGAACATACAGGGTTAATGGTAAGGCACTGAGGAGTGCAGTGGAACAGAGGGATCTGGGAATACAGATACAAAATTCCCTAAAAGTGGCGTCACAGGTAGATAGGGTCGTAAAGAGAGCTTTTAGTACATTGGCCTTTATTAATCAAAGTATTGAGTATAAGAGCTGGAATGTTATGATGAGGTTGTATAAGGCATTGGTGAGGCCGAATCTGGAGTATTGTATTCAGTTTTGGTCATCAGATTACAGGAAGGATATAAATAAGGTTGAAAGAGTGCAGAGAAGGTTTACAAGGATGTTGCCAGGACTTGAGAAACTCAGTTACAGAGAACGGTTGAATAGGTTAGGACTTTATTCCCTGGAGCATAGAAGAATGAGGGGAGATTTGATAGAGGTATATAAAATTATGATGGGTGTAGATAGAGTGAATGCAAGCAGGCTTTTTCCATTGAGGCAAAGGGAGAATAAAACCAGAGGACATGGGTTAAGGGTGAGGAGGGAAAAGTTTAAAGGGAACATTAGTGGGGGCTTCTTCACACAGAGAGTGGTGGGAGTATGGAATGAGCTGCCAGATGAGGTGGTAAATGCGGGTTCTTTTTTAATATTTAAGAATAGAAACATAGAAACATAGAAAATAGGTGCAGGAGTAGGCCATTCGGCCCTTCGAGCCTGCACCGCCATTTATTATGATCATGGCTGATCATCCAACTCAGAACTCCGCCCCAGCCTTCCCTCCATACTCCCTGACCCCTGTAGCCACAAGGGCCATATCTAACTCCCTCTTAAACATAGCCAATGAACTGGCCTCAACAGTTTCCTGTGGCAGAGAATTCCACAGATTCACCACTCTCTGTGTGAACAACAGGAATTCTGCAGATGCTGGAAATTCAAGCAACACACATCAAAGTTGCTGGTGAACGCAGCAGGCCAAGCAGCATCTATAGGAAGAGGCGCAGTCGACGTTTCAGGCCGAGACCCTTCGTCAGGACTCTCTGTGTGAAGAAGTTTTTCCTAATCTCGGTCCTAAAAGGCTTCCCCTCTATCCTCAAACTGTGACTCCTCGTTCTGGACTTCCCCAACATCGGGAACAATCTTCCTGCATCTAGCCTGTCCAATCCCTTTAGGATCTTATACGTTTCAATCAGATCCCCCCTCAATCTTCTAAATTCCAACGAGTACAAGCCCAGTTCATCCAGTCTTTCTTCATATGAAAGTCCTGCCATCCCAGGAATCAATCTGGTGAACCTTCTTTGTACTCCCTCTATGGCAAAGATGTCTTTCCTCAGATTTGGGGACCAAAACTGCACACAATACTCCAGGTGTGGTCTCACCAAGGCCTTGTATAACTGCAGTAGTACCTCCCTGCTCCTGTACTCGAATCCTCTCGCTGTAAATGCCAGCATACCATTCGCCTTTTTCACCGCCTGCTGTACCTGCATGCCCACTTTCAATGACTGGTGTATAATGACACCCAGGTCTCGTTGCACCTCCCCTTTTCCTAATCGGCCACCATTCAGGTAATAATCTGTTTTCCTATTTTTGCCACCAAAGTGGATAACTTCACATTTATCCACATTAAATTGCATCTGCCATGAGTTTGCCCACTCACCCAACCTATCCAAGTCACTCTGCATCCTCTTAGCATCCTCCTCACTGCTAACACTGCCACCCAGCTTCGTGTCATCCGCAAACTTGGAGATGCTGCATTTAATTCCCTCATCCAAGTCATTAATATATATTGTAAACAACTGGGGTCCCAGCACTGAGCCTTGCGGTACCCCACTAGTCACCGCCTGCCATTCTGAAAAGGTCCCGTTTATTCCCACTCTTTGCTTCCTGTCTGCTAACCAATTCTCCACCCACACCAATACCTTTCCCCCAATACCGTGTGCTTTAAGTTTGCACACTAATCTCCTGTGTGGGACCTTGTCAAAAGCCTTTTGAAAATCCAAATATACCACATCCACTGGTTCTCCCCTATCCACTCTACTAGTTACATCCTTAAAAAATTCTATGAGATTCGTCAGACATGATTTTCCTTTCACAAATCCATGCTGACTTTGTCCGATCATTTCACCGCTTTCCAAATGTGCTGTTATCACATCCTTGATAACTGACTCCAGCAGTTTCCCCACCACCGACGTTAGGCTAACCGGTCTATAATTCCCCGGTTTCTCTCTCCCTCCTTTTTTAAAAAGTGGGGTTACATTAGCCACCCTCCAATCCTCAGGAACTAGTCCAGAATCTAACGAGTTTTGAAAAATTATCACTAATGCATCCACTATTTCTTGGGCTACTTCCTTAAGCATTCTAGGATGCAGACCATCTGGCCCTGGGGATTTATCTGCCTTCAATCCCTTCAATTTACCTAACACCACTTCCCTACTAACATGTATTTCACTCAGTTCCTCCATCTCACTGGACCCTCTGTCCCTTACTATTTCTGGAAGATTATTTATGTCCTCCTTAGTGAAGACAGAACCAAAGTAATTATTCAATTGGTCTGCCATGTCCTTGCTCCCCATAATCAATTCAAGAATAAATTGGACAGATACATGGATGGGAGGTGTATGGAGGGATATGGTCCGTGTGCAGGTCAGTGGGACTAGGCAGAAAATGGTTTGGCACAGCCAAGAAGGGCCAAAAGGCCTGTTTCTGTGCTATAGTTTCTATGGTTCTATGGTTCTATGGATTACTCAAGGAAAAATCTTGCCAGACAAATCTGTTGGAATTCTTTGAAGAAATATCAAGCAGGATAGACAAAGGAGATTCGGTTGATGTTATGTCCTTGGATTTTCAGAAGGCCTTTGACAAGGTGCCACACATGAGGCTGTTTAACAAGCTATGAGCCCATGGTATTACAGGAAAGATTCTAGCATGGAAGATTGGCAGGAGACAGAGTGGAAATAAAGGGAGCCTTTTGTGGTTGACTGCCCGTGACAAATGGTGTTCCACAGAGGTCTGTGCTGGGACCAATTCTTCTTCTTTACGTTATTTGTCAAGGATTTGGATGATTGAATTGATGACTTTCTTGCAAAGTTTGCAGGTGATGTGAAGGAGGAGGAGCTTAGGAGAATCAATGGAGTCTAACGCTGACTCCTTTGCTTGCATCTTCAGAAACATCTCTACTTCCATCTTTAATATCTCAATTTTTCCCTTGTAGGGTTCTTTTGAACACCCTGACCTGGAGTTACATGCTGACTACAGTTCTTTGTGGGAATGTGACCCGCTCTCGGGCTTTCATGAATGGCCGTTGTTCGGCATGCCGGGGACTCAGCCTAAGAGCTCTACTCATTTTCGGAGGCCCGGGATCTCGTGGCTCTGGAGACAGAGGGGATTGGAGGGTGGTGTCCGGGCAGGAGATCGGAGTATCGTGGGAGATGGAAGATCTAAGGCTGTGTGCCCCCTTTGGGCACAGAGCTCTGAAAAAGCAACGCAACAGACTTTTAACATCATAAACCAGCAAGTTGTTTGCTATGTCTCCCCTTTCACTGTGAAATGGAGACATCTCTTTCTCCCTTATTAGGGAGAGAGAGAGCCTGTGTTATGTCGATTAATGGGTGAAAATAGAATACCAAGAACTGCATGTCTGTGGCTTTGCTGTTGCTTTGCTCACGCTTGAGTGCTTGGTGACGGGTGCCTATGCTTTTCTTTTTGCCGGTGGGATTGTTGCTTACTGCCACTTACGCTTGGGAGGGAGGGGAGCTGGGGGGAACTTTGGGGTTCTAACATTTAACTGTCATTCATTCTTCAGGGCACTCCTTTGTTTTTCGTGGATGGTTGCGAAGAAAAAGCATTTCAGGATTTATATTGTATACATTTCTCTGACATTAAATGTACCTTTGAAACCTTTGAAGATCAGTTGCAGGCAGGTAATTTGAGGAAGTAGAGAGGCTACAGAAGGATTTAGACAGATTAGGAGAATGGGCAAAGAAATGGCAGATGGAATACAGCATCAAGAAGTATATGGTCATGCACTTTGGTAGAAGAAATGAAAGGGTTGACTATTTTCTAAATGGAGAGAAAATACAAAAATCTGAGGCACAAAGCGATTTGGGAGACCTTGTGCAGATTTCCCTGAAGGTTAATTTGCAGGTTGAGACTATGGTGAGGAAGGCAAATGCTACGTTGGCATTCATTTCAAAAGGACTAGAATATAAACTCAAGGATGCAATGTTGTAATTTTATAAAGCACTGGTGAGGCCTTACTTAGAGTACTGTGTGCAGTTTTGGGCCCTTATCTTAGAAAGGATGTGTTGAAACTGGAGAGAGTTCAAAGGAGTTTCACAAAAATGATTCCAGCATTAAACGGTTTGTCATATGAAGAGTGTTTCATGGCTTTGGGCCTATATTTACTAGAATTAAGAAGAATGAGGAGTGACCCAATTGAAAGCTATCAGATGGTGAAAGAGTGAATGTGGAGAGGATGTTTCCCATGGTGGGAGAATCTAAGACCAGTGGACACAGCCTCAGAATAAAAGGGTGTCCTTTTAGAATGGAAATAAGGAGGAATTCCTTTAGCCTGAGAGTGGTGAATCTGTGGAATTCATTGCCGCAGGCAGCTGTGGAGTCCAAGTCTTTATGTATATTTAAGGCAGAGGTGGACAGATTCTTGATTGGTCATGGCATGAAGGGACATGGGGGCTAGCAGGAGATTGGGGCTGAGAGGAAAATGGAACAGCCATGATGAAATGATGGAGCAGACTCGATGGGCCAAATGGCCTATTTCCGCTTATGGTCTTATAAGATCACGGGGTAGTGTTTAGGGAATGCCTCAGCTCTCCAGAGCAACCAGGATTGAGTTGTCAAGCGTACTTGCTGACTGCTGATCTCATTTCTGATTTGTGCCAATACTACCATTGCATTAATAGTGAAGCTTTACTGAGTTATGCCCTTTTTGTCTGAAGGAGGGTCCATTAAAATGAGCCTGTTACAGCAATGTTCTCAGCTGGATCCTTAATACAGCAATCCTGCCAAAAGCTGAATTGGAGTATGCTCTGTCAAAATGGTTAGTGGATTAAGACCCGCAATACAAGTGAAATGGTTAACTGCCCAAACTTCCGTTCATAGATCAAATTCACATATTCTACCGGAGCGAGCATGTGAAATGCATAGAACACAACAGCACAGGAACAGGCCATTTGGCCCACAGTGGTGTGCTGACCCAGCTAAAAAGTGATCCAAAAACACCCAAATACTAATCCCTCCTACCTACACCATGTTCATATCTTACCATCTTCCTCACATCCATGTGCCTATCTAAATGTCTCTTAAAAACCTCTCATGCATTTGCCATGATCACCATATCAAACAGCACATTCCAGGCATCCACAACTCTGAGTAAAAATCTTATGACTCACATCCCTCTTGAACCTATCCCCTCTCCCCTTCAGTGCATGCCCTCTGGTATTAGACACTTCAACCATGGACAACAGATACTCTCTTTCTATGCCTTTCATAATCTGGTAAACCTCTAGCAAATCTCCCCTCAGCCTCCGCTGCTCCAAAGATACAACCCAATTTTATCCAGCCTTTCATGATAGCACATATCCTCTAAACCAGGCAGTATCCTGCTGAACCTCTTCTGTACCCTCTCCAAAGCCTCAACATCCTTCCTACAGTGGGGCTACCAGAAATGAATGCAATACTCCTGGTGTGGCCTAACCAGAGATTTATAAAGTTGCAACATAACCTCTTGTCTTTTAAACTCAGTGCTTGAACTAGTAAAATCAAGCACTGCATAATCATTCTTAACCACCTTTTTGACCTGTGTAGCCACTTTCAAGGAGCTATGAACTTGGATCCCAATATCTCTCTGCTCAGCAGCACTGTTAAAGATCCGACCCTTAACAGAGTACTGTCTCCCTGAATTTGCCCTACCAAGGAAAACACCTCACATTTATCTGGATTAAACTCTATCTGCCATTTATCTGCCCATATCTGCAACAGATCTATGTCAGGCTGTATTCTTTGTCAATATTCTACACCATGTACAACTCCACCAACCTTGGTATCATCCACATCTACATTTTCATCCAGGTCATTTATATACATCACATACAGCAGAGGTCCCAGCACAGATCCTTGTGGAACTCCACTAATTACAGACCTCCAGCTCAAATAAGTCCCTTCAACCACTACCTTCTGTCTTCTATGTGCAAGCCAGTTCTGAATCCAAGCAGCCAATTTGCTGCGGACCCCATGCATCCTAATCTTCTGGATTAGCCTCCCATGAAGGACTTTGTCAAATACCTTACTAAAATCCATACAACATCCACTGCCCTACACTCATCATCTTGTCAAAAAACTCAGTCAAGTTCATACAGCAAGACCTGCCTCGCACAAAGCCATGCTGACTCTCTCTAATTACGCAACAGGTTTCCAAATGCTCATATATCATATCCCTCAGTATTTTCTCCAGCAATTACCTGACAACTGACATGAGATTCACTAACTATAATTCCCAGGATTTCCCTTGGTCCTTTCTTAAATAGAGGTACAACACTAGCCACTCGCTAGTCCTACAGGACATCACCTGTGGTAAGGGAGTACATGAAGATACTCATCAAGGGCCCAGCAATCTCAACTCTTCCCTCCTTCATTAACCGGGGTAAATCCCATCAGGCCCTGGGGACATATTCACTTTAGTACTCATTAAGAGGCCCAACTGCCTCCTACTTGACCTCTAAATACCCTGATACATTTACGCACTCAGCCCTGATTTCCTGGTCCTCCATATCCTTCTTCCTTGTTAAATACTGAAACAAAGTACTTGGCAGCAAAGCCATCTATTCCATCATCTAAATCATTGATATACAACATAAAAAGACACAGTCATAACACTGACCCCAGTGGAACACCACCAGTCACTGGCAGCCAACCAGACAAGGATCCTTCTATTTCCACTCTCTGCCTCCTACCAATCAGCCAATGCTTTAACCATGTTTGTAATTTTCCTGTAATACCGTGGGCTCTTAACTTGGCAAGCAGCTTCATGTGTGGCACCTTGTCAAAGGCTTTCTGAAAATCCAAATATACAACATCCACTGCATTCCCTTCATCTATCCTACTTGTAATCTCCTCAAAGAATTCCAATGGGTTCATCAGGCAAGAATTTCCCTGAAGGAAACTATGCTGACTTTGTCCCAACTTGTCCTGTGTCACCAAGTACTCCATAACCTCGTCCTTAACAATTGACTCCAACATCTTCCTAACTGGTCTATAATTTCCTTTCTGCTGCCTTCTACCTTTCAAACAGTGGAGTGACCTTTGCAATTTTCCAGTCCTCTAGCACCATGCCAGAATCCAATGATTCCTGGAAGATCATTGCTAATTCCTCCACAATCTCTAATGCTACCTCTTTCAGAACCTTAAGGTGCAGTTCATCTAGTCTGGGTAACGTATATACCCTCAGGTCTTTCAGCTTTTTGAGCACCTTCTCCCTTGTAATAGTAATTGCACTTACTTAACAGAAGAACATTTCCTGATATCTGTGTCATCTGTGGTAAATAGCTCATAGCTCCGTCATGACCTCCAAAAATAATAAGCCATGATGGAATGGCAGAGCGGACTCGATGGGCTGAATGGCCTAATTCTGCTCCAATGTCTTATGGACATTCCCTACTCTGGGAAAAATACTGTGATTGTTTACACTACGTATGCCCTTCATGATTTTATAAACCTCCATAAGTTCACACTTTTATCCAGGAATGAAGTTCCCATGCTATCCAATCTCTCTTTGTAGTTCAAGCATCTCTCATTCCAACAACATCCTCGTAAATCTTTAATGCACTCTATTTAATTTAATCTCATTCTTCTTGTAGCATAGTTTGTTAAAGCTGTCATAGTCAGGGGTCGTAGTGGGGGACAAGCTCCCACTACCTATTAAATGCTCCCGATGGTGTGTGCCTCAAATAGCCTCTGACAACCAAGTCCAACTCCTGGCCTTTATGTGAGGCTTAGTTACTAAGCCCAGCAGAACTGATTCTACTGACCGGAGAAGGGGTTTAGAACAGGGGTCCCCAACCTTTTTTGCACCGCAGACTGGTTTAATATTGACAATATTCTTGTGGATTGGCCAACCGGGGGGGTGGGGGGTGTTCAAGTAGGGTTAAACTCACCTCAACATGTCTTTTATAGTTAGGGTTACCAACTTTCTCACTCCCAAATAAGGGACCAAAGTAGCAGTCAAATACCCCGAGAAAGACTACCATGACCATGAAGCCTTGTGCGGACACCTGAGTGCTCATGCGTGTACGTGTTGATTTTCTTTCTACAAATTGGTTTTGGCGTAATCTTCCCAATTCTGTTAAGTGAAACTACACTGTACATTATTTCTACTTTATATGGGCTGTGTATTTATCATATCATTCCTGATTTTACTATATGTTAGTGTTATTTTAGGTTTTATGTGTTATTTGGTATTGGATAGGTTAGGTGAGTGGGCAAGTTCACGGTAGATGCAATTTAATGTGGATAAATGTGAGGTTATCCACTTTGGTGGCAAGAACAGGAAAACAGATTATTATCTGAATGGTGGCTGATTAGGAAAAGGGGAGGTGCAACGAGACCTGGGTGTCATTATACACCAGTCATTGAAAGTGGGCATGCAGGTACAGCAGGCGGTGAAAAAGGCGAATGGTATGCTGGCATTTATAGCAAGAGGATTCGAGTACAGGAGCAGGGAGGTACTACTGCAGTTGTACAAGGCCTTGGTGAGACCACGCCTGGAGTATTGTGTGCAGTTTTGGTCCCCTAATCTGTGGAAAGACATTCTTGTCATAGAGGGAGTACAAAGAAGGTTCACCAGATTGATTCCTGGGATGGCAGGACATTCATATGATGAAAGACTGGATTGACTAGGCTTATACTCCTGGAATTTAGAAGATTGAGGGGGGATGTTATTGAAACGTATAAAATTCTAAAGGGGTTGGACAGGCTAGATGCAGGAAGATTGTTCCCGATGTTGGGGAAGTCCAGAACGAGGGGTCACAGTTTGAGGATAAAGGGGAAGCCTTTTAGGACCGAGATGAGGAAAACCTTCTTCACACAGAGAGTGGTGAATCTGTGGAATTCTCTGCCACAGGAAACAGTTGAGGCTAGTTCATTGGCTATATTTAAGAGGGAGTTAGATATGGCCCTTGTGGCTAAAGGGATCGGGGGTATGGAGAGAAGGCAGGTACAGGGTTCTGAGTTGGATGATCAGCCATGATCATACTGAATGGCGGTGCAGGCTCGAAGGGCCAAATGGCCTACTCCTGCACCTATTTTCTATGTTTCTATGTTTCTATGATTTGGTAGGTTACTTTCTGGGTCTGGGAACGCTCAAAAATTTTTCCAATATAAATTAATGGTAATTGCTTCTTCGCTTTACGCCATTTCGGCTTACGAACGGTTTCATAGGAACGCTCTACCTTAGCGGGGGAAATATGGGACAAGGGTGGTCCCATATGGGACAAACAAATTTAGCCCAATATACAGGATGTCCCGGCTAATATGGGACAGTTGGCAACCCTATGTTCAAGTTCAACAGTGTGTGACAGGGAATGAGGAAAGGTGCAGCTGACTCATATTGTTTCATATCGCCGAATCATATCGCTTCCTCGCGGCCTGGTAGCACATGCTTTGCGGTCCGGTACCGGTCCAGGCCTGGTGGTTGAGGACCACTGCCTTAGAACCAGTCAGTTCAAGCAGAAGGGGTTCATCAGTAGTGGTTGGCAGCTCATCTGGAAGGAACACTCTGATCTGAAATCTCTGCTACTTTGAAGCTATACCCATTCAGGAGCAAACCCGGAGAGGAAAATCTGGAGCTGAAGTCCTTAAGTCCTTACATTGAGTTCGAAGTTGACTGACAACTCCTGCGATGCTGTGTCGGTCTCTGCTGTTCTTTCTGTTCATCAGATGGTGAAGACGGGGAGCCTGCTACATGGGCAACAGCTTGCTCTCCATATCATCCTGCCCAGGCTTGTGGAACTAGACATCTGGGATGCAATATCAATGCCGACCCTGACCGACAGAGGCCTTACTCACTTCTTGCTGCATGGAGATTAGGAAATGCACAGATCACTCCAGGTTCGCTTTCACCAACACCTAATACAGTTGTAACATGACATTTCAACTCTTGTACTCAATGCACTGACCAAGGAAGGCACACATACAATATGTCTTCTTCACCATCCGATCAATATTGGTCACCACTTTCAGGGTTCCATGCACCTCTACCCTTCGGTATCTGTGTTCTACACTCTCCAGGACTCAACCAGTTCCACACCTATCAAAGTATTTTCACCGGCTATTCCTTTACCCATTTCTTCAGTTGATTGATACTGTGTTGTAACCTTAGACAACTGTCTCTCTTGTCCACTATGCCATCAGTTTTTGGTTTCATATTTGCTACTTGCATTTTCCTCTGACAAATTTTGGTTCTTACAGGTCTCTTGTAACCCCCTAGCCCTATACCATCCTCTGACTCCTTCCACCAAGACAATTTTGTAGCCAATTGTTGAGCTCACCCTGGATCCCATGTGATCTGACCAGTCCACCAATATACCTTATCACAGGGCTTGCAAACATCCATACAGACTATGTCTACTTCTTTGTCAGTCTCCTTGGTCAACCCAGCCTCATCTTTGAGATATGATCTCTCTTGCATAGAATAATGCTGGCTATCTCTAATCCATCCTTACCTTTCCAAATGCAAAGAAATCTAGTCCGTTAGAACCGAAACAGTTTTCACCACAGATGTAAGTTTCACTAGTCTGTGGGTTCCTGGGATACCTCTGCAGCCTTTTTAAATAAAGCACATACGTCAGCCATCCTTCAGTCTTATGATATCTCAACTGTGGCTGTTGAAGATACAAATATCTCCAATTAGGTTTTAGAAATCTTTCCTTTTCTTCTCAGAATATCCTAGAATGCATCGGGGTGGGGACTTGTTCCAGGATGAGTTGCACTCAAGCTGGAGGGGCAACTATTTCCTGGAGGAAGGTTCATCAGAGACTTGTTCCTTTCAGACTTCTTTGCCTGAAAAGAAAGATAGGCTGGAACAGGTTAATGAGCACACTGGGGCTGTGGGATGACGTGTTCTTATTTTAATGCAAGGAAAGACAAATGAATTTGGACCCAGAATCAGTATATGGAATAATGATCTGATATGTCTATCCACGGCCTTCTCTACCATCAAGATGCAGCCACACTCAGGCTGGAGGAACAACACCTTCTATTCCGTCTGGGTAGCCTCCAACCTGATGGCGTGAATATTGACTTCTCTAACTTCCATTAATGCCCCACTTCCCTTCCGTACCCCATCCCTCATTTATCTATCTATCTATCTATTCATTTATTTATTATTACCACCTTTTTGTTCTCTCTCTTTTTTCTCCTTCTGTCTCTCTCACTATAACTCCTTGCCCATCCTCTGGGCTCCCCTCCCCCTTTCTTTCTCCCTAGGCCTCCCGTCCCATGATCCTCTCCCTTTTCCAGCCTTGTATCCCTTTTGCCAATCAACTTTCCAGCTCTTGGCTTCATTCCTCTCCCTCCTGTCTTCTCCTATCATTTCAGATCTCCCCCTCCCCCTCCCACTTTCAAATCTCTTACTATCTCCTCTTTCAGTTAGTCTTGATGAAGTGTCTCAGCCCGAAATGTCGACTGTAGCTCTTCCTATAGATGTTGCCTGGCCTGCTGTGTTCATTAGCATTTTTATGTGTGTTGATGGAATAATGATAATAATAATGATGTTGTGTTTGGTTAAGAGTGGGGCGGGACTAGATACTAATTGTTTCAGGGTTTGGATTTTCTAGACAAGATAGAGATAGAGGTAAAAAAGGTAGCAAAATATCACAGTGATACTTTGAAAGGACATGCTGGAGGGTTTAGCCAGTAAGAGAATGTGAGTAGAGCTCAGGAATAGGAAAGGTTCAATCATTCTAATGGTGTTATGCTATAGGTCACCCAATAACCATCAGGAGATAGAAAAACAAATATTTAGACAGAGTTTTGAAAGATGTAAGAATAACAGGGTTTTCATGCAAGGTGACTTTACCCATGCCAATATTGATCGGGGCTTCCTTGGTCAAAGAGACTTAGATGGGGCAGAGTTTTTATTCAGTACAATCAAGAGGATTAGGGTTTAGGGCATGGATCAGCAGATGGAATTTGACATTGTAGCCACTAGTAAGACTTGGTTGCAGGACGGGCAGAACTGGCAACTCGGTGTTCCGGGGTTCTGTTGCTTTAGATGTGATCGAGCACGAGGAATTGAAGGGGGAGAATTGGCATTCCTAGTCAGGGAAAATGGCATCGCAATACTCTTGCCAGGACAGACTGGTGAGGCATTATGGGTAGAACTGAGGAATAAGAAAGGGATTAATAGGATTATAGTACAGACCACCCAGCAGTGCACCCTGATTTCAAGGAGTAAATTTATAGAAAGATCGCATACAAGACATGCAAGTTTGCAATAGTAGGTGATTTTAACTTCCCACTTATTGACTGGGACTCCCATACTTTAGATTAGATTAGATTATGAGGACATGCAGTCCTCTTTTATTCTCATTTAGTAATGGATGCATTAAGAAATGATACAATCTTCCTCCAGTATGATATCACAGAAACACAAGACAGAGCAAGACTGAAAAACTGACAAAAACCACATAATTATATAGTTACAACAGTGCAAAGCAATACTGTAATTTGATAAAGAACAGACCATGGGCACAGTAAAAAAAAGTCTCAAAGTCTCTCGAAAGTCCCATCATCTCATGCAGACGGTAGAAGGAAAAAAAACTCTCCCTGCCATGAACCTCCAGTGCCGCAAGCTTGCCGATGCAGCAGCCTGGAAGCACCCGACCACAGCTGACTCTTTAGTCCGTCCGAAAACTTCAAGCCTCCGACCAGCCCTCCAACACCAAGCACCGAGCACTATCTCTGTCGGGGGCTTCAACCCTGGCCCTGGTGGCCAAGCAATAGGCAAAGCCAAGGATTCATAGTCATGGTCATAGTCATAGTCATACTTTATTGATCCTGGGGGAAATTGGTTTTCGTTACAGTTGCACCATAAATAATTAAATAGTAATAAAACCATAAATAGTTAAATAATAATATGTAAATTATGCCAGTAAATTATGAAATAAGTCCAGGACCAGCCTATTAGCTCAGGGTGTCTGACCCTCCAAGGGAGGAGTTGTAAAGTTTGATGGCCACAGGCAGGAATGACTTCCTATGACGCTCTGTGTTGCATCTCGGTGGAATGAGTCTCTGGCTTAATGTACTCCTGTGCCCAACCAGTACATTATGTCATTATGTAGTGGATGGGAGACATGTCCAAGATGGCATGCAACTTGGACAGCATCCTCTTTTCAGACACCACTGTCAGAGAGTCCAGTTCCATCCCCACAACATCACTGGCCTTACGAATGAGTTTGTTGATTCTATTGGTGTCTGCTACCCTCAGCCTGCTGCCCCAGCACACCACAGCAAACATGATTGCACTGGCCACCACAGACTCGTAGAACATCCTCAGCATCATCCGACAGATGTTAAAGGACCTCGGTCTCCTCAGGAAATAGAGACGGCTCTGACCCTTCTTGTAGACAGCCTCAGTGTTCTTTGACCAGTCCAGTTTATTGTCAATTCATATCCCCAGGTATTTGTAATCAGTTATATTGTAATCCCCTCAGGGGATTCTCAATCGCACAGTAGCAGCGGCAGCGAAGCGGGCATTTCATAAGTTTCTCCAGATGTTCCTCCGTGCTTCTCACGTCTGTCTCCATCAAATCAGAATTGTGCACGGTACCTACTTAACAAATACCGATATCATTTCGGAGCGGCCGTGTGCGCTGTGTCACGCCGCCATCTTCTCCTCCCCTCTTTCTCTCTGTTTGGGAGAGAGTTTGTCAAATATGTTCAGGAAAGTTTCCTTAATTAGTACATAGAAGCTACAACTAGAGAGTGTGATACCAGAGGTTACTCTAGGAGAGAATGTGAAGGAGAGTCCCAAGAGCTTCTACAGATGTGTTAAGAGCAGAAGGACAGCAAGGGATAAAAGGGAAGTGGTCATCTATGCATGGAGCTAAAAGAGATGGGGGAGATCTTAAGTAGACTTTTTTGCATCCGTATTTACTCAGGAGATAGACACAGAGTCTCTGGAAGTGAGGCAAAGCAGCAGCAAGCTCATAGTCCTTATACAGATTACAGAGGAGGAGGTGTTTATAGTCTTGAGGCAAATTAAGGTTGATAAATTCCCAGGACCTGAAAAAGTGTTCCTTCAGATCCTGTAGGAGGCTAGTGCAGAAATTGCAATGGTCCTAGCAGAATTTTAAAACAGCCTTAGCCATGGTTGAAGTGTTGTAGGATTGGAGGATAGCTAATATTGTTCCGTTGCTTAAGAAAGACCCTAAAAATAAACCAGGAAATTATAAACTAGTAAGCCTGACATCAGTAGTGGGAAGGTTATTGGTAGTATTCTAAGGGACCAGTCATATGGATAGACAGGTATTGATTAGGGATAGTCAGCATGGCTTTGTGTGTGGTAGGCCATGTCTAACCAATCTGATAGTTTTCTAAGGAAGTTAGCAGAAAGTTGATGAAGGTAAGGCAGTGGATCTTGTCCACATGGACTTTAGCAAGTCCTGCATGGGATGTTGGTCAAGAAGGTTCAGTTGCTTCATGTTCAAGATGAGGTAGTAAATTGGATTAGATATTGGCTTTGAGGGAGAATCCCAGAGAGTGGTAGTAGATGGTTGCTTCTCTGACCAGAGGCCTGTAACTAGTGGTGTGCCACAGGGATCAGTGCTGGATCAGTTGTTGTTTGTCATCTATATTCATAAGACCATAAGACTAAGGAGAAGAGTTAAGCTATTCAGCTCATTGTGTCTGCTCCACCATTCTATCATGGTTGATTTATTATCCCTCTCAACCCTATTCTTCTGCTTTCTCTCCATAATCTTTGATGCCTTGACTAATCAGGAAGCTATCAACCTCTGGTTGAAATATCACAATGACTTGTGTAGTACCCTAGTTCATATTTTTACTGCTATGGAAACTATAGAAAAACTACAGCACAGAAACAAGCCTTTTGGCCCTTCTTGGCTGTGCCTAAATGAAATGCTGTATGTATTTCATTTAGCAGCTCTGAAAGAGCAGTCTGTTCTGCGGTTGGCCTGTTTGGGTTACTGTTGAAGATAAGGGATGATGAGGAATGCGTGCCATCCAAATAGGATGATAGAATTAGGGGGAGCTTTTCTTGGTGAGGGACACTAAGGTCGCTCTTGGGTTTTTTTGTTGTTTAGCGGGAGATGAAGAGAGGAGATGCTGGGGAGAACCGGTCGTAGCATGCGATCTGGTGGGAGACCTGTTTGTTTGAGATGGATTGTGAACGACGTTCGGAAGGTGGTGTGTGCTTTCACACAGACCCCAGCGCGTGAGTGACAGAGAAGTTCAAGATGAGCTTCAACTTGTGTGCATTTGACTGTTTAATTAAAATAGGCCCTTTTCTTTTTGTTATTCTTTACTAACCCTTCAGTTAAGTTAAGATTGATAAATATAATTCCTTTAATCATATGCAGTGTACTGTCTGTTATTCGTAACAGGGTAGAAAAGTACACAGCATCCACACAAACCGGGGTTTGGGGTGGGACGAGCCATCACACGAGTTTGGTGGGACCGGAGAATGTTTTCCCTAGATTTACGCAGCCAAGGAAACCAGAGGGTTTCACTTGGACTACACAGCAGTTTGTGGCAATGAATTATACATATTCACTATCCCCTAGCTCAAGAAATTCCTACTCATATCTGTTCTAAATGGACATCCCTCTATTCTGAGACTAGTCTCACCTACTATAGGAAGCATCCTCTCAACATTCTCTAGGCCTTTCAGAATCCAATAGGCTTCAAAGAGATCCGTCTCATTCTTCCGAGCTCCAGCGAGTACAAACCCAGAGCAATGAAACACTTCTCATATATTAAACTTTTCAGTCGCAGAATCATTGTTGTGAACATCCTCTGGACTCTCTCCAATGCCAGCACATCTTATTCCAGCTTGTCTTTTCACATCTTAATGCCAGTTTATATTTTCTTAAATAAGGGGTCCAAAACTATTCACAATAGTCCAAGTGAGGCCTGACCAATGCTTTATAAAGCCTCAGCATCCCATCCTTGTTATTATACTCTAGTCCTCTCAAAATGAATGCTAACAGGGCATTTGCCTTCCTTACCACTGGCTCAACCTGCTAGTTAACCTCCAGGTAATCAGACCTGGATGATAATGTGGTAAACCGGATCACCAAATCTGTGGATGACACCGAGCTTTTGGGTGCAATGGACAATGAGGAAAACTATCAAATCTTGCAGTGGGAGCTGGTCCAGTTGGAAGCATGAGTTAAAAGTTAGCAGATGGAATTTAATGCAAGCAAGTGTGAGGTGTTCCATTTTGGCAGGACCAACCAGGGTAGGTCTTACATGGTGAGTAGTAGTACCAGGATTGTGAGCAGTTTTGGGCCCCTTATCTAAGAAAATATAAATTGCCATTAGGACAGAAGGATCTGGGAATACATATTCATCATTTATTGAAAATGGTGTCACAGGGTTGTAAAGAAAGTGTTGGGTACTTTAGCCTTCATAAATCAATGTATTGAGTACAGGAGTTGGGAAGTTATGTTGAAATCGTTTAAGACTTTGGTGAGGACTAATGCGGAGTATTATGAGCAGTTTTGGTCACCTACGTACAGGAAAGATGTAAATAAGTTTGAAAGAGTGCAGAGAAAATTTACAAGGATTTTGCCACAACTTGAGTACATGAGTTAAAGGTAAAGGTTGAATTGTTCCAGACTTCATTCCCTAGAATATGAAAGACTGGGATTTGATAGAGCTGTACAAAAATATGAGGGTATATAGTAGATAGAGTAAATGCAAGCAGGTTTTTTCATTGAGGTTGGCTGAGATTACAGCTAGACATCATAGGTTAAGGGTTAAAAGTGAAATGTTTAAGGGGAACATGAGGTGAAACTTCTTCATTCAGATAGTGGTGAGATTGTGGAATGAGTTGCCAGCTGAAGTGGTGGATGTGGGGTAGATGTGAAGTGTGGATAGGTACATGGAAGGGAGAGGTATGAATGGCGGTATGTGGTCTGGGTGCCGGTTGATGGGATAAGGCAGCTTAATGGCTTGGTGCAAACTAGATGAAGCTAAGGACCTGTTCCTCTACTGTAGTGATCTATGACTCTGAGGGTTTTTTTTGTCAAACAAGAGGAGGGACCATACTTGTTCTGGGAAATGAACCTGGCAAGGTGACTGGCCTTTCAGTGGGAGAGTTTAGAATTTGTAATCACTACTTTTCAAGCCTTAAGAGAGGTATGAACACAGATCAGTCTGGAGCATATGGGAAAGTACCAAATTGGAGAACAGCAAATTATGCCAGGAACCGAGGAAAGCATTTCTTAGCAGGAAATCCACATCTAACAATAGACAATAATAGACAATAGGTGCAGGAGTAGGACATTCAGCCCTTCGAGCCAGCACTGCCATTCACTATGATCATGGCTGATCATTCACAATCAGTACCACGTTCTTGCCTTCTCCCCATATCCCTTGACTCCACTATCTTTCAGAGCTCAATCTAACTCTTTCTTGAAAGCATCCAAAGAATTGGCCTCCACTGCCTTCTGAGGCAGAGCATTCCACAGATCCACAATTCTCTGGGTGAAAAAGTTTTTCCTCAACTCCGTTCTAAATGGCCTACCCCTTATTCTTAAACTGTGGCCTCTGGTTCTGGACTCCCCCAACATCGGGCACATGTTTCCTGCCTCTAGCCTGTCTAATCCCTTAATAATCTTATATGTTTCAATCAGAGCCCCTCTCATCCTTCTAAATTCCAGTGTATACAAGCCCAGTCGCTCCAATCTTTCAACATATGACAGTCCCACCATCCCGGGAATTAACCTCGTGAACCTACGGTGCACTCCCTCAATAGCAAGAATGTCTTTCCTCAAATTTGGAGACCAAAACTACACACAATACTCTAGTTGTGGTCTTACCAGGGCCCTGTACAACAGCAGAAGGACCTCTTTGCTCCTATACTCAACTCCCCTTGTTATGAAGGCCAACATACCATTAGCTTCCTTCACTGCTTGCTGTACCTGCATGCTTACTTTCAGTGACTGATGAACAAGGACACCCAGATCTCATTATACTTCCCCTTTTCTTAACTTGACACCATTCAGATAGTAATCTGCCTTCCTGTTCTTGCCACCAAAGTGGATAACCTCACATTTATCCACATTAAACTGCATCTGCCCACTCACCTACACTGTCCAAGTCACCCTGCATTCTCATAATATCCTCCTCACATTTCACACTGCCACCCAGCTTTGTAGCTGCGGTCCCAGCACCGAGCCTTGCGGTACCCCTCTAGTTACTGCCTGCCATTCTGAAAGGGACCTGTTAATCCCTTCTCTTTGTTTCCTGTCTGCCAACCAATTTTCTATCCATGTCAGTACCCTACCCCCAATACCATGTGCTCCAATTTTGCCCACTAATCTCCTATGTGGGACCTCATCAAAGGCTTTCTGAAATAACATGTTGGAGTTGATTACAGGTAATTTGTTCAGAGTTTAAGACAGGTATATTCCAGTAAGGAGGAAGGACAAGGATGGCAAAGTTCAGGAATCTGCAATGATGACAGGGGACTTTGTTTAGGAACCATATGTAAGGTCTAGGAAGCTGTAAGGGAAGTGGCCCAATTAGGAATCAAACTCGTATCACTGGGTTGAAAGACCAGCACTCTACCACTGAGGATTGTGAGTGAACCCAATTGCAGAAACCATGATGCATACAGGGGTTGATGTGCAGATTCAAAAGCAAATTTTACTTTCTTTTAGCCAAGATGGGCAAAAACAGGCAACTAGTCCAACTCAACAATGCAGTAATCCAAATACAAATTCAGTAATCCAAGATCATGCTGCACAAATAAGATACGAAAATGGCAGGCAGTAAGCAGACATAAAAAAAACAGAGAAGATTATTTTCATACATTTATACACACACTCACACACACACATGTACACACTTGCTTGCTGATCACAGTTTAAGACTAAACAAAGTAAGGTATGGGAAGCAAGGTTTAAATATACACACATTAATTGGGAATATGGGCAACCAAAGTCCTATCAGTTCTGAAAAAAACTGTTCGGGAACTATGTCTGCCCCTGCTGTCCAACCCCAAATAGACGGGAGTTCTAACAAAGCTAAAATTAGACTTACCAGGAAAAAGTTCAAGCAAAGGACTAGGAAAGCTGCAAAGAGCATACCATGTCCTTGGCAAGAAAGATTCAAGAGCGGCAGAAAGCATTTTATACTTACGTTACAAACAAAAGAATAGTGAGGGAGTGGGTGGGACCAATCAAGGATAAAGGAGGGAATTTATGCTTGGAGTCAAAGAATGTGGGCAATGTACATTGCATCAGTATTCACAAAGGAGAAAGCTGATGCTTTGCTGCTGCTTGTGCGTGAGAGCGGAGGAGAAGGGAGCTTTGGGGTTTTTACTGTCACTCATTCTTTGGGATACTCTTCTGTTTTGTGGATGTCTGAGAGGAGTAAGAATTTCAGGTTGTATATTGTCTGATATTAAATGGAACTATTGAACTATTGAGAGGGACATAAAGGATACTGAGAACTGTATGTGACATGCTAAGATGCAAGGAAAAGTTGAGTTCAAGAACGTGGTTGTACTGTGTCTTTGGAACAGCAACAAGGTGGGGTTTGACAAAGATCTTTATATCCTCACTAGCAACAAGTAAGATTTCGGACAGCTCATTTGTTCAATTTGATAAATAGGGATAATACAGGAAATACAATGTTGGAAAGTTTATGGTTATGCACCTTAGTAGAAGAAAGAAACAGGCAGACTATTATTTAAGTGGGGAGAGAATTCAAAGTTCTGAGATGCAACGGGACTTGGGAGTCCTCGTACAGGATACCCTTAAGGTTAACCTCCAGGTTGAGTTGGTGGTGAAGAAGGCGAATGCAATGTTGGCATTCATTTCTAGAGGAATAGAGTACAGGAGCAGGGATGTGATGTTGAGGCTCTATAAGGCACTGGTAAGACCCCACATGGAGTACTGTGGGCAGTTTTGGTCTCCTTATTTAAGAAAAAATGTGCTGACATTGGAGAGGGTTCAGAGAAGATTCACCAGAATGATTCCGGGAATGAGAGGGTTAACATATGAGGAACGTTTGGACTGTACTCTTGGACTGTATTCCTTGGAGTTTAGAAGAATGAGGGGAGACCTCACAGAAACATTTCAAATGTTGAAAGGCATGGACAGAGTGGATGTGGCAAAGTTGTTTCCCATAGTGGGGGAGTCTAGTATGAGAGGGCTTGACTTAAGGATTGAAGGGTGCCCATTCAGAACAGAGATGCAAAGAAATCTTTTCAGCCAGAGGGTGGTGAATCTGTGGAATTTGTTGCCACGGGCGGCAGTGGAGGTCAAGTCATTGGGTGTATTTAAGGCAGAGATTGATAGGTATCTGAATAGCCAGGGCATTGAAGGTTATGGTGAGAATGCTGGGGAGTGGGACTAAATGGGAGAATGGCTCAGCGCATGATAAAATGGCGGAGCAGACTCGATGGGCCGAATGGCTGGCTTCTGCTCCTTTGTCTTATGGTCTGATGGAAATTATGTACAGGTGAACCTCATGTTTGCACTGGTGAAGATATCTGAGAGGATCCTCAGGGATAGGATTTACACACAAACCTGGCCTGATTAGTGACAGTTCACGTGGCTTTGTGTGAGGCAGGTCATATTTTACAATTGGATTGAACTTTTTGTAGAGTTAATGAAGGTGACTAATGTGGCTGTGGTAAAGGATGTTGTATGGTAATGTATAAAATATGGATTTTAGTAACATATTTTGATAAGATCCTTCACAGTAGGCTGATCCCGAAGATTAAGATGCACAGGATGCACAGTTCAGATTTAAAATTGACTTGATCATGCCTTCTGACAGGGGGTGCTGGAGGAAGGGAATGATTATGACTGGAAGTTTGTAACAATTGCTGTTCCATAGGGACTAGTGGTATCACCTCTTGTACACGGTATACATAAAGGATTTAGATAAAAACCCAGATGGGTGGATCAGTAAATTTGGAGATGGCACAAAGATTGATGGAGTTGTGGATAGTGTATCAGGTTGCCAAAAGATACAGTGGAATAGAGATCAACTACAGATATAGGAGGTAAATGGCAGATGGAATTTAATCTGAGCAAGTATGAGGTATTGCACTTTGGAAAGTCAAATGTGAGGAGAAAGTTGATGACAGGGTGCATCACAACCCGGTATGGAAATTGTCCTGTCCAAGATCGGAAGAAGCTGCAGAAGATCGTGAACACGGCGCAGCACATCACACAAACCAATCTTCCGTCCTTGGACTCACTTTACACCATACGCTGTCGGAGTAATGCTGCCAGGATAGTCAAGGACACGACCCACCCAGCCAACAGACTTTTCGTCCCTCTTCCCTCTGGGAGAAGGCTCAGGAGCTTGAAGCCTCGTACGGCCAGATTTGGGAACAGCTTCTTTCCAACTGTGATAAGACTGCTGAACGGATCCTGACCTGGATCTGGGCCGTACCCTCCAAATATCCGGACCTGCCTCTCGGTTTTTTTTCAGTACTTTACTTTCCCTTTTCTATTTTCTATTTATGATTTATAATTTAAATTTTTAATATTTACTATTGATTTGTACTCCAGGGAGCACGAAGTGCAGAATCCAATATCGCTGTGATGATTGTACGCTCTAGTATCAATTGTTTGGCGACAATAAAGTAAGTAAAGGATTCTTATCTCTTGACATACAGAAGGACCTTGGAGTTCAGTCATTAGCTCCCTGAAAGTGGTCACACAAATAGATAGGGTGGTAAAGCAGCATGTCATATTTGTCTTCATTGGTCAAGAATAAGGGAATCATGTTCTATTTTAACTTCATCAGTCCACAGGACTTGTTTCCAAAATGAATCAAGCTTGTTTAGACAACACACATCAAAGTTGCTGGTGAACGCAGCAGGCCAGGCAGCATCTCTAGGAAGAGGTACAGTCGACATTTCGGGCCGAAACCGTTCAGTCAGTCCTGACGAAGGGTCTCGGCCCGAAACGTCGACTGTACCTCTTCCTAGAGATGCTGCCTGGCCTGCTGCGTTCACCAGCAACTTTGATGTGTGTTGCTTGAATGTCCAGCATCTGCAGAATTCCTCGTGTTTACAGGCTTGTTTAGATGTTCCTTTGCAAACTTCTGATGCTGAATTTTGGCCGCAATGAGCAAAGGTATGTTTGGAGAAAAAAGGGTGCAGAATTTCATGAAAATAACGCCTCTCCAATTGTTACGCACGGGGGTAGATTGATCATGCTTTGGGTTTGTGTTGCAGCCAGTGGCACGGGGAACATTTCACTGGTAGAGGGAAGAATGAATTCAATTAAATACCAGCAAATGCTGGAAGCAAACATCACACCATCTGTAAAAAAGCTGAAGATGAAAAGAAGATGGCTTCTACAACAGGATAATGATCCTAAACACACCTCAAAATCCACAATGGACTACCTCAAGAGCCACAAGCTGAAGGTTTTGCCATGGCCCTCACAGTCCCCCGACCTAAACATCATGGAAAGTCTGTAGATATACCTCAAAAGAGCAGTGCATGCAAGACGGCCCAAGAATCTGACAGAACTAGAAGCCTTTTGCAACGAAGAATGGGCGAAAATCTCACAAACAAGAGTTGAAAGACTCTTAGCTAGCTACAAAAAGCATTTACAAGCTGTGATACTTGCCAAAGGGGGTGTTACTAAGTACTGATCATGTAGGTTGCCCAAACTTTTGCTATGGGCCCTTTTCCTTTTTTGTTACTTTGAAACTGTAAAAGATGGAAATAAAAAAGTAATTTTGCTTAAAATATTAAAGAAATGTATCATCTTTAATTTGATGCCTTTTGGAAATCAGGTCATCTTTTACTCACTTAGCTATTCACAGTTACAGAAATTTTGACCAGGGTGCCCAAACTCTTGCATGCCACTGTAGATTAATTTACTAATTTTAGTAAAAAATTAGTGCATGCGCCGGTCGTGCATGCAGCGTGTTACAGCCGTTCCGATCAGTATTCTTACTTTCTTCTTCTTACTTTTAACTTACGTTATTTTTTGTAATTTTTTTTCATGGTAACACATCGAAGCTGCACCCTCTCTAACATGCCGGTAGAGAGAGTTTTATTTGCGTTTTTAGCGCTGGAAATAGTTACATTCCGACACGCGGGACAGAAGCAAGGTCGCATTGTGTATTCCAGGGACCAGCTGTTTGCACTAATGCCGGCCGGTTTAGCGAGCAGAGCGACGGACACCCCTGCTGAAATCTGGAGGAAAACACACAGAGGATGCAGAGGAGGATCACAAAGTCGAGGAAGAGGACCGGGTCGAGACAACAGAGACTTATGGAGAAGAGGAGTTCGGTGGGTAATAAAATGGACGAGTTCACAGCGTTAGCCAGGGGTCAGAGAACATTTCGGGAGTGCAGTGTTATGTGTTTCACTGGAACGGGGCCGCACGAGGACATTCCCGATCCAAACTTCTCCATGGACGGCTTCCAGACCGTTCCGGCTGACCGGAAGTGCACTGAGAGCGGTAAGCGTAAAGGAGTTGGGTGCTTACTGTTCTGGCTAACAACAGATGGTGCAATCCGGGTCATATTACGATTTAGGAACATGTTTGTAGACCGGATATTGAACTTTTTACTGTTGGACTTCGGCCACATTCCACCGAGATACAACACTTGGCGCACGGGAGGTCATTCCTGCCTGTGGTCATCGAACGTGTAGCTCCTCCCGTGGAGGGTCAGACACCCTGAACCAATAGACTGGTCCTGAATTTATTTTACATCTGGCATAGTTTGCATTTTGTTGTTTAATTGTTTGTGGTTTTTGTATTGCTATATTTACACTCTATTCTTGGTTGGTGCGGCTGTAATGAAACCCAATTTCCCTCGGGATTAATAAAGTATATCTATCTATCTATCTTTAACTTGTTAGTCATGTTGCAAATGGGAAATATTATATTTCTCATCTTATGACATAGGAAACCATTTGGCTGATTGAGTCTATGTTAGCTCTTGCAGCAGTCCTATTCCCCACATATTTCCCTGCTCCACCCTTTGATTCTGCAACCAATACCAACACTTGGGGTAATTTGCAGTACCCATCACTGGGATGTGGGCAGGAATCTGAGCACTGGGGGAAACCCAATAGTCACAGAAAGAATGTGCAAATTCCACACGGACAGATTTTCAAACCTCTCTCCAGGTACCTTTCTCATTTGGTAGCAGCTTTTTCTTCTGTTTTTCTTTCAGGCAGTAAGTATCAAGCTCTGCTTACTCTCAGGATGAAATTATTGCCCTCAAATCTTCTCTAATCATTCCACCAGTAAGATAATTCTATGGCGGCGTGTTCCATTACTTTTTAGATCTTGAATGCATTACCTATTCAGATTCTTATCTCATGTCTTTCTTTTCTTTTCAAGGTGGCTGGGGTCCTGTCAGAATCTTTGTGGCTTGAGCTACAACTGCAGCTCAAGCTGTAGTTCTCTACGGGCAGTGGGTCCTCGGATTCGCCTTGCGGCCTGGCATTTTAATGTCTCTGGGTGTGGTCTGGAAGACGTGTGCCTTCATGGATGACCCAGTTCCTCGCTGTTGTCACCAACGGAAGTGTCGCGGGAAAATGAAACATGGAAACAGCATTCAGTATGCACTGCTGTCGGAAGAAGGCCTCTGTACTCAAGTGATTCCCCCTCTCTCTCTCCTTTTGATGGTGACTGTCAGTTTTCAAGCCAGGGGACTCGGAAAAGCAGCACAGAAGATAGTAACATCAAAACAGCAAGCTGTTGGCCCCCTGCTCTTGTTGTTGCAAGAATGCTCTCTCTCTCTCTCTCTCTCTCCCTCGATAGTAAGAGACAGCCGGTTGTAGATTCTGATGGATTCTAGATCAAGGTCTCTTTGAGGACTTTGCGGGAGGTTGATGCTTTTGCTGCTCCTTGTGCGTGGGAGGGGAGGGGGGCTTTGGAGGTTCAGACGTTCTTTGCTTTTTTTGTTTCGTGGATGTCTGCAAAGAGTAAGCATTTCAATTTATATACTGTATGCAATCTCTGATATGAAACTGAACCATTAATTCTTATTCAATAGCAATTTAATGGTCAGCTAACCAATCTATTGACATCTTTCTGTAGCCTAATTCTTTTCTCCTTACTTGCAAATGTAACTGGTATATTTGGTAGCTTCTTAATAATTCCCTCCTCGTATAATACACTTCATTAGTCAGTAGACAGAATACTGCAGGAGTGTTCACCCTCCATACACTTCTGTTAGGCCTTACCTTTGACTTTTCAAATTGAACAATTATTTATTCCAATGTACCGTTTTTCCTTGGATCCAGTGGGATTTTAATTTCCCAGTCAAGCTGTTGGCTGCCAATGGAACATTATCAAAATTCGAGTTGAAATCCATATAACTTACATCAGATTCACTGTTGCCATTTGTCAGTCATGGTCTGATGTGTCATAAATACGAAGAGTGCTGCATATCAATGGACATGACATTGAAGCCACTGCCCTAAACTTATATTCTATCTGTTCCAATTCCAAAGTTGTAGATAATGATAAATGACACCTTAACTACACTGAGGGCTGTGAATACTCTTCATGTTTGGAAGGGTGCTACCTAAATGCATGTCTCTACAGAGGGGACTGGGCTGAACATTCTCAGTTTCCACATTTTAATATTCATAGATTGGACAGTCCCCCAAGATTAAAAGGTAGTTCCCAACTATGCTCTTCTTTTGCCTTGCATGATCTGTGATGTTCACCAACTACATAGAGAAGTGTCAAAAAGCTACTCTGTACAATCAATGAATGGATGGGATGCAAGCAGTAGAAACAAATCGCCTGGCTTCATTGACTTAACATTAAATCTAGGGGATTCACAACAGTGAGAGGGGAAAACACTTATTAACACAGAGCATCTAGGATGCAAGACCAGAATAAACAGATCTCCACAATATATTTGAGAGGCAATTGAAAGGAAAAGGCAATAATGAATGATAAAATATGGGATTAGAGTGAGTGCTGATATGATTAATAGTTGCTAACAGGGAGCACACAGTGTAGCCTGTTACTTTATGGTGCTTTCTACATTATGTAATGCATCCATGTGGAAATATCGGCTCAACATTATCCAAATGTAAGTCCTTTTGATGAACATAACAGTTAATTAGATAATAATCTTAAAATGAAGTTCACAGTCAGTATTGGAAATAGTTATGAGTGAAAAAGGGTTATTTTTATTTTATAATATATTAATGGAATGAACTGTCACAACCTCATAAATCAATGTGTGCTTCTATCAGTGTGAAAAGAAATATCTTCCTTTTCTGCATTAGTTGGTGGAATTGTGGATGTCTTATATCTACCCTTGTGTTAAGAGTGCTGAAGTGACTGACACCACCTATGTGAGAACTGTAGGCTTACAGGTGCCTCCTGTTGCAATAGGGTATAATTATTGTGTTTTTATTGTAGTTTTATCTTTCTTTTGTGTAAAGCACCTGTGTTAGATACTGATGACTTTGATTTGAGGTTCTTCAAAAGTGAAAAATGAGGCATAAAACTTGTTGCTTGTGATTCTTTATTAAGTGTTACAAAAATGAAATGAGAAGAATGGGGAGAGGGGAGCGTTGGGAAGAGAGGGTGGAAAAGGGTGGAGGGGAAGGGGAAGAGGAGACAGGAGGCGGAGAGAGAGGGAGAAAAAAACAAGGGGATAGAGACAACCAATTAACGTAGTTTGCTTCTCTCACACCAGTTTGCTAATTCCATTGAATTTCCATAGATAACAGAAATTGTGTCTGTTAACTAGCAAGCAATGACTGTTGGCCCATTGTCATTGGCTGTTCATCAACACCTAACAGGCCAATCTGTAATGATCTTAACGGATTGTGATATTCCATTCCACATGTTTGGTTGCTTGCACTAGTTCAATATATGAAACAACCTCACTCCAGGTCAGTTTTGTCAGCTTCTCCATTTTGGCAATATCTCGTTTCAAGTCAACCATTAAAGCTGACTTCAAGGACAGTGTGTAGAGTCCTTACTTAATATTGATTTATCCCTGGAACCTCTGAATAACTTAACCACACTATCCTGTGGCGTTCCTCGCATTCAGAAACATCCTGAATAATCTTTTACTTGCAATCAGCCATTTTCTTCCAATCAGTCTGTATTGAGGCCTGTTCTTCCAACTACTTCCTAACAGTATTCCAACCACTTTATAAATTTTGCATATCATCTCCTATGTCTGATATGCTGAGAACACAACACAGTAGCCAAGATTTGGATGGCATCATACATATTTGTGTTTGTATATGACCTTCATATGTTGAAGCTCAGCCCAGTTGTTTAAACTTCTTTTTTAGGATGTGGAATTTGTTTGGACCATTTGTCAATCTTTTCCAGTTTAGGTGGTTGATGAAAAACCATCCGTCTCCTTTCATGGGTTTTATCTGTAGTCCTGCTTGTCTTCACTTCCTAGGCTTTTATTGGACCTTCTCCACTGCTGATCCCCAATTATTACTGGCTCACGGACCCCTGGTTTCCCTCTCCTGAAATCTACAATCAGCTCCTTGGCCTTATTGACACTGAGTGAGAGGTTGTTGTTATGGCCATGACATAGCTGCCAATTCTATTCTTACATCACCGTCATCCTCAGCTGCTAGAAGTTGGTTTAGAGTCTCTGTAATGTCCATCCTGCAATCCCTCGAAGTTTGGAGGGTGCTGCTGTCCAATGTAGGGGGTGGTTTGTAAGAAGTTTCACTAGCAGGACTGCCAACTTGAGAGCCCTGCTGGATTTTCTGATATTGATATAGTTTACTTCGAAGCTCCATACAATGTGCTTTCATTTGATTACACTTCAAAGTTCAAAGTGAAGTTTATTATCAGAGTACATACATGTCGCCACATACAACCCTGAGATTCTTTTTCTGTGGGCATACTTAGCAAATCTGTACAACAGTAACTGTAAACTGTGGACATCTGAAACTGTTAACTGAAAACAAACGGAGAAAGTGCAGATATAAATAACGAGCATGAAATAACAATATGAGTCCTTAAATGAGTGTAGTTATCCCCTTTTGTTCAAGAACCTTATGGTTGAGGGGTACTAACTGTTCTTGAACCTTGGAGTGTGAGTGCAGAGGCACTTGTACTTTCTACCTGATGGCAGCAGCGAGAAAAGAGCGTGTCCTGGGTGGTGAGGAGCTTTGATGATGGATGCTGCTTTTCTTCTTCGCAATAATATTAATATGATGGGTCCAGGACAGGTCCTCTGAGATAATGGCTCCCAGGAATTTAAAGTTACTGACCCTCTCCACCACTGATTTTCCAATTATTACAGGCTCATGGACCTCTGGTTTCCCTCTCCTGAAATCTACAATCAGCTCCTTGGCCTTATTGACACTGAGTGAGAGGTTGTTGTTGTTGTTACACCACTCAGTCAAATTTTCAATCTCCCTGCTGTATGCTGATTCATCGCCCCCTTTGATACAGCCCACAACAGTGGTGTCGTCAGCATACTTAAATATGGTGTTGGAGCTGTACCTAGCCTCACAGTCACAAATGTGAAATGAGTAGAGCAGGTGGTTACGTGCACAGCCTTGTGGTGCTCCTGTGCTGATGGAGATTGTGGAAGAGATGCTTTTGCCAATTCAGACTGTGTAGCAAGGACTGGGGCGAACCCAGATGCAGGACACTGGCACAGAGATAGTTAGGATGCAGACCAGGGCGTGAGCGTGGCTAGAGCTTGACACAACGCGTTGCTGGAGTTGAACGGCAAACGGAAATCCAGGCAGCAGGCAACCCTTATCTTGACGGGGAGCGTTGCTGAGCTGAACGGCAAATAGAACGACAAATGGCAGGCAATACTTATCTTGACACGGAGAGACAGAGTTACACAGGTAAACCTTGGGACGGAAGTAAAACTTAGAATACACAATCCTAAACAGCCGGAAATATAAATTACCACACTGGCTGAAACAATAATCTGGTGACGAGTGTCTGTCTGTCTGTATCTTGTTTTACGGCGGTTGGCATCCAGCTTAATGGTGCATTACCACCACCCTCTGCTCCAGAATGTGCACTAGACATACATTCTAAATCCCTTCACCCAATCACACACACACACAAACCTACACTTCACCCTCCCATCTTTGACCATCCTAGTATCCTATTCCTGTTTATTCGTCATATTCTATAAAAAAACCCTGTACCCCTTAAAAACGCTAAAAATACCCGGACTTGTGCTCTCTCACCCATGCCCAGCAACCCTTTTAATGTGAATTCCTGCATCCCCAACTCCCTTAATTTATTTCTCATCATCTCTCTCTGTATCCCATACTTCCTGCAACACAAAACTACATGTTCTACTGACTCCTCTTCCTGACATTCCTCACACAATCCTGTCTGGTGTTTCCCTATCATTTTCAATGTTTTGTTTAATGCACAATGCCCCAGCCTTAACCTAGTCCACACAATTTCCTCTCTTCTGTTTCCATTACCTACCCTAGTAACTGCAACACTCTTTTGTATTTGATATAGATGCCTCCCTTTCCCCTCCCTGTCCCATCTTTCTTGCCACATTCGGTTGACTTTTTCCCAGATCACACACTTAACCTCTGCTTTACTGATACTAATGTGCATTTCCACATTTTCTTTCTTTAACGCCCTCTTTGCCAACTCATCCACCCTCTCATTCCCCTTCACCCCTACATGTGCTGGAACCCATAGAAATTTTACCTGACCTCCCTGATTTGCAATTCTTGTAACTAACTGAAGGACTTCATAAAGTACATCTTGCCAACTGTTTGTGTGAAAAGACCTTAAACTTGCTAGAACTGAGGATGAATCTGAACATATCAATGCTTTGGCTTGTCTGGCTTTCTGCACCCATTGCAACGCAACCAACACTGCCAGCATCTCCACTGTAAACACCCCTAACTTATTAGATGTTCATCTGCTGATTCCAATTTCTTTTTCTTTTACCACCCCAAACCCTGTCACTCCTGTTTCAGGTTCCTTCGCACTATCCGTATAAATGTGAGTATAATCACTATACTTTTCCATCACATGACAGTTAAACGCATTTACCAAATCTGTTTTATATCTTTCTTTCCTTTTTACCTCTAACAAATGCCAGTCTATGTCAGGCCATACAAGCTTCCATGGAGCTACAACCGGATAAACTACTGAAGGACTTATCCTCAGATCAAATACTCCACATTCTTTCGTGATATCATTCCCTACCCGACTAAAGGTATCCCTCTGAAACCTCCCATTTTCCCAGCAGTCCTGCAACACTCCTTTAGTAGGGTGAGAATCATTATGCCCCTGCAAGTTAGCCCAGTAGTTTGCCATCAGTTGCATCCTTCTTAGTTCCAAAGGCATTATTCCCATTTCTACCTGTAGGGCTGACACTGGTGACGTTTTAAAAGCCCCACTGCACACTCTCAAGGCCTGAGCCTGAATCACATCCAGTTTCCTTATAAGAGACCTAGCTGCTGATCCATATACTATATTTCCATAATCCAATACAGATCTTACTAAAGCCACATACATTCTCTTCAAAGCTGAACAACTTGCTCCGCATTCCCTACCAGTCAAACATCTCATCACATTTATTACTTATTTACATTTCTCCTCAACTTTCCTGATATGGTCTGCCCATGTTAATTGTGAATCAAATATAACTCCCAGAAATTTAAATGATGCAACCCTTTCTAATTCAACCCCATACATCCTTAACTTCTTCCCTACCTCAACCCTTTTCCTGGTAAAAAATACAGTTTGAGTTTTGTCTACTGAAAATCTACATCCCCAATCATAACCCCACTCCACCACTTCATCAATTGCTTCTTGTAGTTTCCTGCTTATATGGTCCATGTTCCTGCCTCTTTTCCACAAGGCCCCATCATCCGCAAACAGTGACCTACCTATATCCACTGGTACCTTTGTGAAGACATCATTGATCATAATGATGAAAAGTAACGGGCTAATCACACTACCTTGAGGTGTGCCATTTTCCACTATGTACTGTTTTGATAATTCTGATCCAATCCGAACTTGAATTTTTCTACCAAACAAAAAATCTTTAATCCAATTAAAAACTCTCCCACCAACCCCCATCTTGTGCAGTTTAATTAATAATCCTTCCTTCCACATCACATCATAGGCTTTTTCAATGTCAAAGAACACTGCCACTACTGACTCTCTATTTGCCTGGGCCTTCCTTATTTCAGTCTCTAACATAATCACGGAGTCCATGGAATTCCTTCCCTTTCTAAAACCACTCTGATAACTTGCCAGCATTCCCCTTTTCTCAAGCTCATATGATAACCTTTCTGTTATCATCCTTTCCATTATCTTACATATACTTGATGTTAATGCAATTGGTCTGTAGCTAGTGGGTTTTGATAGATCCTTGCCAGGCTTCCTTATTGGAATTACTACTGCTTCTTTCCATGCACTTGGTAATCTTCCCTCCTCCCACACTCTGTTATAAAAATGCAGCAACTTCAGGAACGCTCCTTCTCCTAGATTTTTTAGCATCACAGAGCATATCAGATCTTTCCCTGGGTAGGTTGGTCTCGATCTCTTTATTGCTCTCACCATTTCTGCTAATGTAAATGGATCATCAATTATATCATCTGTTCCTTCCCTCCTGCTTAACACACCTGGGTGTTGGCTCATTATTCTTTCCCTTCTTCAGACAAATTTTCTGAACTGTGTATCAGTACAAATGACTTGGCCATGACCTCAGCCTTATCCCTACTGGAGACTGCAGTTTCCTCCTCAGATATCATTACTGGATATTCCCATTCCCTTCTATCTCCTCCCATCCTCTTAATCACTCCCCATATCTCTCCCACAGGTGTTGTTCTTCCTATCTTGTCGCAAAAACTGCTCCAACTTGCCCTTTTAGCTTGACGTATAGTTCTTCTCACCACTGCCTGTGCTTTCTCATATTGAACCAAATGCTGCATATTATGGGTTCTTTTAACTAGGCTGAATGCTCTATTTCTGTTTTTTACAGCCTGACAACATTCCTCTGTCCACCATGGTACCAGTTTTCTATTCATCCTATTTTTACTCCTAGGTATAGATCCTTCTGCTGCCATGATAATTGCTGAAGTCACCTGACTGTTTAATTCATCTACATTTCCAGAAATATCAATCTTTGTCAACCCTTCTTCACTCAACTTCTGGAACTTACCCCAATCAGCTTTTTCAAACACCCACTTTGGGGTTCCGCCACCTGGTCTTACTTCAACTCTTTCACCCACTGAACACAAAACTGGGAAGTGATCACTGCCTACTGTTGAAGCAGTCCAAACTCCCCAGTTACTAATGCCAGCCAAGGTATTAGACACTAACGTAATATCTAACACTGACTCAGTTCCTGTTGTTATATCTATCCTTGTGCCGCTACCATCATTCATACACACCAAATCCCTTTCTTCCATCAAATCTTCAATTTGGATCTGTTATCTGATCCCCCCCATATTGTGCTATGAACATTGAAATCTGCACACCACACGACTTTATGTCTGTTTTGTCCTTGCATCTTTAATAGGCTGTCCAAATCCAACCTTTTACATGGATTGTAGTAGTTAATTATAACCACTCCCTCCCCTCTCTCCCACACTTCCACCACCATGTATTCCTGATCATCTCCTTTTTCCGGTACCCTATATGGTATACCTTGCTTGATTAACATAGCACAACCCCCTCCTCCCCCTAGATTTCTATCTTTCCTTATCATTGTATACCCATATACCACAAAGTCTAAAGTTGGTTTCAACCAAGTTTCCTGAATACACACTACATCCGGTTTTACAACCATTTCTTTAATAAAGTGCTTGAATTCCTGGCTATTGGCCAGTAAGCTCCTTGCATTCCATTGTAAAAGAATCACCATAATTAGTATTAATCAACACATGACACTTCCTGGCTTGACTGATTACTGAGGTTCTCCCTCACTTCCTCCCATGTCAGTCCTACTAACCCTAAATGGTTTACTGCTGCTTTTACCACCAGCTGAATTTTGGCACTTTTTGACTTTACCTCAGCCGTACTATTAATCACTCCTGCAATGAATGTTACTAGAGCCTTTTTGTCTACATAAATCCTGTCATTTGTTCTTTGTTGCATCTCTCGTATCCCTATTGCTCCCTGTTCATTAGGAGAATTATTCTGTTCTCTTGACATTCTTACAGCTTTTGCATAAGTGATCTTTCTTTTCACTCTTATTTCTTGAATTTTATTCTCCCATCTCACAACCTCACACCCACTATATGCCACATTATGAGCTCCTCCACAATTGCAGCATTTTGGTTGAACTCCTGTTCCGCACTTTCCATATTCATGATCACCCCCACATCTAGCACATCTCCTCTGCCTTTTACAGTTTTTAGCCACGTGTCCAAGCCTTTGACAATTATAGCACCTCAGTGGCTTTGGCACATACACCCTTACTGGGTAACTCATGAAACCCAGGAACACCTTCCTTGGCACTCTTTCTTCTTTAAATTCAATCAATACTGATTCACTTTCCTTTTTCACTCCCTCCTTTGTTGTTTTCAGTCTTTGAACATTCATTACTTTCCCTCCTTTGATATTCCTCTTTATCTCCTCCATATTTATACTCATTGGTACCCCCGTGATCGCTCCTTTACAACCACTGTTTTGTGCTCCCACCCTCCCAGTGTATTCCACCTTGCATTTTCCTATCTCTTTTAGCTTGAGTGCTTTCTCAAGTTGTTCCTCATTCGCACATCTTACCAATAAGTTGCCATCATTAAGGACTTTTGCAAATACTATTTCCCCTACCTTATTTGTCAGAGTTGTTGTTAGCATAAACGGGTTAATTTTCTTCATATGTCCCTGAGCCTTCTCATTAAACCTAATTATGACAACACCTCCTCTCTGAGCTTGTTCATCTTCCTCACTTTCAGAGCTTTCACCACTATCATTTCTTATTCTTTTATTCCCTTTGTCTTGGTTTTTATTCATCCAACCCCTCACTACCTCCTCGTTCCCTTTATTTCTCCCTTCACAATAATCCACCTCTCCCCAGCTGCCTACCTCTGATCCCAAGTCTCTATCCCTCTCTTTCTCCACTTTCTTTCCCTCAACCCCGCCTCTTATCTTGTCCGCCATTACCGGACCCACATGACCCCCTCCCAGCAGTTTCCGTTCCTTCCCCACTCTCTTTCCCTCAACAGGTTCCAAACCACATTCACGCATCAAGCAAAACACAGCCAGCTTCCAGTCAAGCCAACTCAGGACTCCTGGTGACGAGTGGATGCAACGCCAGGATATTTATGCTGCAGGTTTCGATGAGAATCAGGTGCCACAATCAAAGGGAATTAGGAGAAAATGGGGAATTAATGGTCGGGATCGTGACAGCCCCGGTGGAGCGCGGGACTGGATGGCAGGGAGGACAGCTGAGTTGGCTCGACTGGAAGCTGGCTGTGTTTTGCTTGATGTGTGAATGTGGTTTGGAACCTGTTGAGGGAAAGAACCTGTTGGGGGGGATCAGATTACAGATCCAATTGGAAAGGTAATTGAAGATTTGATGGAAGAAAGGGATTTGGTGTGTATGAATGATGGTAGCGGCACAAGGATAGATATAACAACAGGAACTGAGTCAGTGTTAGATATTACGTTAGTGTCTAATACCTTGGCTGGCATTAGTAACTGGGGAGTTTGGACTGCTTCAACAGTAGGCAGTGATCACTACCCAGTTTTGTGTTCAGTGGGTGAAAGAGTTGAAGTAAGACCAGGTGGCGGAACCCCAAAGTGGGTGTTTGAAAAAGCTGATTGGGGTAAGTTCCAGAAGTTGAGTGAAGAAGGGTTGACAAAGATTGATATTTCTGGAAATGTAGATGAATTAAACAGTCAGGTGACTTCAGCAATTATAATGGCAGCAGAAGGATCTATACCTAGGAGTAAAAATAGGATGAATAGAAAACTGGTACCATGGTGGACAGAGGAATGTTGTCAGGCTGTAAAAAACAGAAATAGAGTATTCAGGCTAGTTAAAAGAACCCATAATATGCAGCATTTGGTTCAATATAAGAAAGCACAGGCAGTGGTGAGAAGAACTATACGTCAAGCTAAAAGGGCAAGTTGGAGGAGTTTTTGTGACAAGGTAGGAAGAACAACACCTGTGGGAGAGATATGGGGAGTGATTAAGAGGATGGGAGGAGATAGAAGGGAATGGGAATATCCAGTAATGATATCTGAGGAGGAAACTGCAGTCTCCAGTAGGGATAAGGCTGAGGTCATGGCCAAGTCATTTGTACTGATACACAGTTCAGAAAATTTGTCTGAAGAAGGGAAAGAATAATGAGCCAACACCCAGGTGTGTTAAGCAGGAGGGAAGGAACAGATGATATAATTGATGATCCATTTACATTAGCAGAAATGGTGAGAGCAATAAAGAGATCGAGACCAACCTACCCAGGGAAAGATCTGATATGCTCTGTGATGCTAAAAAATCTAGGAGAAGGAGCGCTCCTGAAGTTGCTGCATTTTTATAACAGAGTGTGGGAGGAGGGAAGATTACCAAGTGCATGGAAAGAAGCAGTAGTAATTCCAATAAGGAAGCCTGGCAAGGATCTATCAAAACCCACTAGCTACAGACCAATTGCATTAACATCAAGTATATGTAAGATAATGGAAAGGATGATAACAGAAAGGTTATCATATGAGCTTGAGAAAAGGGGAATGCTGGCAAGTTATCAGAGTGGTTTTAGAAAGGGAAGGAATTCCATGGACTCCGTGATTATGTTAGAGACTGAAATAAGGAAGGCCCAGGCAAATAGAGAGTCAGTAGTGGCAGTGTTCTTTGACATTGAAAAAGCCTATGATGTGATGTGGAAGGAAGGATTATTAATTAAACTGCACAAGATGGGGGTTGGTGGGAGAGTTTTTAATTGGATTAAAGATTTTTTGTTTGGTAGAAAAATTCAAGTTCGGATTGGATCAGAATTATCAAAACAGTACATAGTGGAAAATGGCACACCTCAAGGTAGTGTGATTAGCCCGTTACTTTTCATCATTATGATCAATGATGTCTTCACAAAGGTACCAGTGGATATAGGTAGGTCACTGTTTGCGGATGATGGGGCCTTGTGGAAAAGAGGCAGGAACATGGACCATATAAGCAGGAAACTACAAGAAGCAATTGATGAAGTGGTGGAGTGGGGTTATGATTGGGGATGTAGATTTTCAGTAGACAAAACTCAAACTGTATTTTTTACCAGGAAAAGGGTTGAGGTAGGGAAGAAGTTAAGGATGTATGGGGTTGAATTAGAAAGGGTTGCATCATTTAAATTTCTGGGAGTTATATTTGATTCACAATTAACATGGGCAGACCATATCAGGAAAGTTGAGGAGAAATGTAAATAAGTAATAAATGTGATGAGATGTTTGACTGGTAGGGAATGCGGAGCAAGTTGTTCAGCTTTGAAGAGAATGTATGTGGCTTTAGTAAGATCTGTATTGGATTATGGAAATATAGTATATGGATCAGCAGCTAGGTCTCTTATAAGGAAACTGGATGTGATTCAGGCTCAGGCCTTGAGAGTGTGCAGTGGGGCTTTTAAAACGTCACCAGTGTCAGCCCTACAGGTAGAAATGGGAATAATGCCTTTGGAACTAAGAAGGATGCAACTGATGGCAAACTACTGGGCTAACTTGCAGGGGCATAATGATTCTCACCCTACTAAAGGAGTGTTGCAGGACTGCTGGGAAAATGGGAGGTTTCAGAGGGATACCTTTAGTCGGGTAGGGAATGATATCACGAAAGAATGTGGAGTATTTGATCTGAGGATAAGTCCTTCAGTAGTTTATCCGGTTGTAGCTCCATGGAAGCTTGTATGGCCTGACATAGACTGGCATTTGTTAGAGGTAAAAAGGAAAGAAAGATATAAAACAGATTTGGTAAATGCGTTTAACTGTCATGTGATGGAAAAGTATAGTGATTATACTCACATTTATACGGATAGTGCGAAGGAACCTGAAACAGGAGTGACAGGGTTTGGGGTGGTAAAAGAAAAAGAAATTGGAATCAGCAGATGAACATCTAATAAGTTAGGGGTGTTTACAGTGGAGATGCTGGCAGTGTTGGTTGCGTTGCAATGGGTGCAGAAAGCCAGACAAGCCAAAGCATTGATATGTTCAGATTCATCCTCAGTTCTAGCAAGTTTAAGGTCTTTTCACACAAACAGTTGGCAAGATGTACTTTATGAAGTCCTTCAGTTAGTTACAAGAATTGCAAATCAGGGAGGTCAGGTAAAATTTCTATGGGTTCCAGCACATGTAGGGGTGAAGGGGAATGAGAGGGTGGATGAGTTGGCAAAGAGGGCGTTAAAGAAAGAAAATGTGGAAATGCACATTAGTATCAGTAAAGCAGAGGTTAAGTGTGTGATCTGGGAAAAAGTCAACCGAATGTGGCAAGAAAGATGGGACAGGGAGGGGAAAGGGAGGCATCTATATCAAATACAAAAGAGTGTTGCAGTTACTAGGGTAGGTAATGGAAACAGAAGAGAGGAAATTGTGTGGACTAGGTTAAGGCTGGGGCATTGTGCATTAAACAAAACATTGAAAATGATAGGGAAACACCAGACAGGATTGTGTGAGGAATGTCAGGAAGAGGAGTCAGTAGAACATGTAGTTTTGTGTTGCAGGAAGTATGGGATACAGAGAGAGATGATGAGAAATAAATTAAGGGAGTTGGGGATGCAGGAATTCACATTAAAAGGGTTGCTGGGCATGGGTGAGAGAGCACAAGTCCGGGTATTTTTAGCGTTTTTAAGGGGTACAGGGTTTTTTTATAGAATATGACGAATAAACAGGAATAGGATACTAGGATGGTCAAAGATGGGAGGGTGAAGTGTAGGTTTGTGTGTGTGTGTGATTGGGTGAAGGGATTTAGAATGTATGTCTAGTGCACATTCTGGAGCAGAGGGTGGTGGTAATGCACCATTAAGCTGGATGCCAACCGCCGTAAAACAAGATACAGACAGCACCTCTTCCCCCCCCCCCCCACCCAACGGGAGCCTCCAGGCGAACCACCGGGTTGCCCGGATTGTCGCGATGGAACTTTCGGATGAGGGAAGGGTCCAAGATGGAGAAGTGGATAATCCAGGTGCGCTCCTCAGGATCGTATCCCTCCCAGTCGACCAGGTACTGGAGACCCCTGCCTCAGCGGCACACATCCAGTATTCGCCGGACGGTGTACGCTGGGTGATCGTCGATGATCTGGGCGGGTGGAGGAGGTTCAGCAGGAGGGCACAAAGGGCTGACAGACACAGGTTTCAGTTGGGAGATGTGGAACGTGGGATGAATGTGCATGGATCTGGGTAGTTTGAGTCTGACCACCAAGGGGTTGATGAGGCTCTCAATTTCGAATGGTCCCAGGTAATGAGGGGTGAGTTTTTTGGATTCATTTTTGAGGGAAATGTCTCTTGAGAGAGCCATACCTTCTGACCAGGCTGATAGTTGGGTGCTGGAATTCGGTGGCGATCGGCAATCCTCTGTTTGCGGTCAGCGGAGCAGGGCCGAGCGTGTATCCTTCCAGACCTTGCAGCACCGGCGGAGATGGGCCTGAACTGAAGGCACAGCAATGTCATCTTCATGGGCAGGAAACAGAGGGGGTTGATAGCCGAGGGAGCATTCGAAGGGAGACATTCTGGTGGCGGTGCTGACCAGGGAATTGTGGGTGTACTCCACCCAAGTGAGATGGGTGCTCCAGGATGACGGATTGTTGGCACAGTGCTGCTTTCAAATCCTGGCTTGCTCCGTTTGACCGTTAGTCTGTGGATGGAGACCGCAAGACAGACTTACTGAGGCTCCAAGGGCTTGACAGAAGGATTTTCAGATTTGAGAGATGGATTGGGGCCCTGGTCAGAAACGATATCAGAGGGAATTCCATGAAGGTGGAAGACGTGTTGGACAAGCAGGTTGGCTGTTTCACGGGCTGTAGGGAGTTTGGGAAGGGCTATGAAGTGCACGGCTTTGGAGAAACAGTCCACCACAGTGAGTATAGCTCTGCTACCGATTGAAGGGGGTAGTCCGGTAATGAAATCCAGAGCAATGTGGGACCAAGGGCGGCCAGGGACAGGTAGGGGATGAAGAAGCCCAGCAGGAGGCTGATGGGAGGCTTTTCCGTGGGCACAAACAGAACAGGCAGAGACGAAGGAGCAAGTATCAGCGTCCATGGTGGGCCACCAGAAATGTCGCTTCAGAAGGGACAGTGTTCGATCGTTCCTGGGATGGCAGGTGAACCGGGAAGTGTGCTCACAGTGGAGAACCTGAGACCGGACAGAGTCATGCACGAAGAGGCAGTTGGATGGTCCATGGCCTGGATCAGGTTGAGTCCATTGGGCCTCTTTAACTGGATTCGATCTCCCAGGTGAGGGCACCCACAATACAGAATGGTGGAAGGATGGTCTTGGGGTTGGGAAAGCCCTCCTCAGAGATGTATTGACGAGGGAGAGCATCGCGCTTCCCATTCTTGTAACCAGGACAGTAGGTGAGGGTGAATTTGAAATGGCTAAAAAACAGTGCCAACGGGCTTGGCGGGAATTAAGGCGTTTAACGGTTTGGATGTATGCTAGGATCTTATGGTCCATCCAGACGATGAATGGATGTTCTGCTCCCTCCAGCCGGTGCCTCCAGTCCTACGAGGCAAGATTGACGGCCAGCAACTCCCGATTCCCAACATCGTAGTTCCGTTCGGCGGGGGATAGACGGTGAGAGACGAAGGCGCAAGGATAGAGCTTTTAGTCTGGGCTGGAGCATTGGGAGAGGACCGCTCCCACCCGTCAGAGACGTCGACTTCCACAATGAATTGGCGAGAGGGGTCAGGTTGGACCAGGATGGGAGCAGAGGTGAAACGCCTCTTCAGCTCCGAGAAGGCTGAGTCCTCTTCGGGGGTTCATTGGAAGGGGGTCGCAGGAGAGGTGAGCTGAGTAAGGGGTGCTGCCACCCGGCTGTAGTCCCTGATGAAGTGACGGTAGAAGTTGGCGAACCCCAGAAATCGCTGGAGTTGTTTAAGCGTCGTTGGTTTTGGCAAATCCGCCACTGCCCGGATCTTTTCGGGATCCGCCCTCAATTGCCTGCTCTCAGTGATGTACCCCAGGAGACTGACGGAATGGGCAGGGAACTCGCACTTCTCTGCCTTAACAAATAGCTTGTTTTCCAAAAGCCGCTGAAGGACCTGACGGACATGATGGGTGTGTTCCTGGAGATTACGGGAGAAGATTAGGATGTTGTCCCAATAAACAAAAACAAATCGGTTAATAAAATCCCTAAGGACATCGTTGACCGGAGCCTGGTCAGGAGCATTGGTCAGGCCGAAGAGCATCACCAGGTATTCAAAATGACTGAGGGAAGTGTTAAAAGCTGTTTTCCATTCATCTCCCTCCCTTATCCTGACCAGGTGATAGGCATTCCGCAAGTCCAATTTAGAGAAAACTGTGGCTCTGTGAAGGGGTTCGAAAGCAGAGCTGATAAGGGGCGGGGGATACTTATTCTTTATGGTGATGCTATTCAGGCCACAGTAGTCAATGCAGGGGCGCAGTGAGCTTTCTTTCTTCCCCACAAAGAAGAAACCTGCGCCTACAGGGGAAGATGAGGGTCGGATAATGCCAGCCGCGAGGGAGTCATTTAGATACGTCTCCATAGCTTCCCCTTCTGGTCGGGACAGGTTGTACAGTCGACTAGTGGGTAGCGAGGCTCTGGGGAGAAGATCAATTGCGCAATCGTAAGGGCGATGTGGAGGCAGGGAAAGGGCCCATTGCTTGCTAAACACTTCCCCCAGATCGTGATACTCTGCGGGAGCCTTGGACAAGTCAGGAGGCTCAGAGGCGGACAAGGTCGCAGTGACCTCCACTGGGGGAAGGGCTGATTGCAGGCAGAGGAATGGCAGAATGAACTCCAGCTGACTATCTTCCCAGTGGGCCAGTCGATGTGGGGGTTATGTCGGCTTAACCCCGGGTAACGAAGAACTATAGGGGCTTGAGGAGAGGAAATTAAATTGAATCGTACCTGTTCCCGATGGTTTCCGGAGAGAAGGAGAGACAGGGGTTCTATGCAATGTGTGACTCGGGCCAGTCGTCTACCGTCTAGTGCCTGGGCTTCCGGTGGTAGTGGGGGGGGGGTACACAAAGGCTCACGAGGAATTCCAGCTTGGAAGGCTAAGTTTTCATCCAAAAAGTTTCCCTCAGCGCCGGAGTCCACCAGTGCCAACAGGGGCAGGGACTGTTGGCTGTAACACAGAGTGGCTTGAAGCTGCATCCGGGGTCGGGGGACGGAAGGGAATGTTGTCTGGCTCACCAGGGTCCCCCCCGCTACTGGTGAGTCCTCACTTTTGGCCGAAGGGGGCACATAGCAAGGAAGTGCCGGACTGGCGGCAATATAGACACTCACCTGCTCTCATTGTGCAGAGTTGTTCAGCGGGAGAAAGGTGGTTCCGTCCTAGATGCACGGGTTCCTCTCCCGGGGTGGTGGAAACGGCCGGGCTGGGAGCTACTCGGGGTGCAGAAGGAGGAGAGAGGTTTGTTCTGGCGGGAGGCAGTAATGAGTGTCGAGAAGTGGCCAAAGGTGGTGGGTGACCAGTTCTCTCTCTATGGCATTCTCGAAGGCAATTGTCCAACCTGGTGGCCTGGGAGATCAGGGAATCCAGGCTGTCGGTGTCATCTCCTGCCGCCAGCTCATCCTTCACCAGGTCACTGACTCCATTCCGAAAAATCCCCTGGGGTGACTCATCATTCCACCCTGCCGGAACTCCACAGAATATTCCGCAACACCGCGGGAGCCCTGGTGGACAGTGAGTAGCCGCTTGGCAGCGTCTTTACCACGGATGGGGTGGTCAAAGGTCTTTCTCATTTCCGCGATAAAGGTGGCGAAAGCAGAGCAGATATCCGGTTGATTATCCCAAACTGCCGTGGCCCACACTAAGGCACTTCCCCACAACAACCCCAGAATATAAGCAATATTTGACTTATCCGTGGAGTACGTGGACGACTGCTGTTCGAATACCAAGGAGCACTGAAGGAGGAAGGCCCAGCACTTCCCCAAATCTCCAGCGCAGTGCTCTGGCTCAGTTACCTGAGGCTCTCTGGGCAGCGGTGTTGCTGACTCGTAGGGGGGTTGCTGCTACAGGCTGTCTGGGCTGGTTAGACTGGGTTCCAGGAGTGGGTTGAGTGAAATGAGTGGAGACATGGTCCACCTGGTTACTGATCTGCGTGACGTGAGCAGACAGGGAATGGAGGCTCTCCATGACCTCCCGGAAGAGTTGGTCGTGCTGTCCCAGTAGGGAACCCTGGCTGGCGAGGGCTTGCTGAAGGGTGTTTGTGTCCACTGGGTCCATGGTGGCCAGTTCGTTCTGTTGCAAGGAATGGGGTGAACCAAAACACAGAACACTGGCACGGAGATAGAATTAGGATGCAGACAAGGGCGTGAGCGTGGCTGGAGCTTGACAGGAAGCATCGCTGGAGTTGAATGGCAAACGGAAAGGCGAATGGCAGGCAATACTTATCTTGATACAGAGAGACAGAGTTATACAGGTAAACCTTAATCTCCCCCTCCCCTCCCACTTTCAAATCTCTTTCTATCTCGTCTTTCAGTTAGCCCTGACAAAGGGTCTCAGCCCAAAACATCGACTGTACTTCTTCCTATAGATGCTGCCTGGCCTGCTGCGTTCACCAGCATTTTTTATGTGTGTTACAGAAGTAAAACTTAGAATACAGAATCCTACTCAGCCGGGAACGTGAATTACCACACTGGCTAAAACAACGATCTGGCAATGAGTGGATGCAACGCCAGGATATTTACGCTGCAGGTTTCGATGAGAATCAGGTGTGCCGCAATCAAAGGAAATTAGGAGAATATGGGGAATTAAGGATTGGGACCATGACAGACTGGGATCTACAAGTGAGGAAATCCAAGATCCAACTGCACAAAGAGCTATTGAGGTCCAGCTTTGGGAGTTTACTGATTAGTTTTGAGCAGATGATGGTGTTAAATGCCGAGCTGTAATCGATATAGAGCATCCTGATGTATGCATTTTTGCTGTCCAGATGTTATACGACCATAAGACATAGGCCACTCAGCCTATCAAATCTGCTCCGCCATTCAATTATGGCTGATCCTTTTTCCCCTCCTCAGCCCCCTCCCCATAACCTTTGATGCCATGGCCAATCAAGAACCTATCAATCTCCACCTTAAATACCCCAACGACCTGGCCTCCACAGCTGCATGTGGTAACAAATACCACAAATTCACCACTCCCTGACTGAAGAAATTTCTCCACATCTCTGTTTTAAATGGACACCCCTCTATCCTGAGGCTGTGCCCTCTTGTCTTAGACTCCCTGCCATGGGAAACATCCTTTCCACATCTACTCTGTCTAGGCCTTTCAACATTCGAAAGTTTTCAATGAGGTCCCCCCATCATCCTTCTAAATTCCAGCGAGTACAGACCCAGAACTATCAAATGTTCTGCACATGTTAACCCTTTCATTCCCAGAATCACCTCTGAACCCTCTCCAATGCCAGCACATCTTGGCTTAGACCGGGAGCCCAAAACTGTTCACAGTACTTAAGGTGAGGCCTCACCAGTGCCTTATAAAACTTCAGCATCACACTCCTGTACTTGTATTCTTGACTTCTTGAAATGAATTCTAACATTGCATTTGCCTTCCTCACTACTGACTCTATCTGCAAGTTTAGGGTATTCTGCACAAGGACTCCCAAGACCTTTTGCATCTCAGATTTTTGGATTTTCTCCCCATTTAGAAAATAGTCCACACATTTATTCTGCTGCCAAAGTGCATGACCATGCATTTTCCAACATTGTATTTCATTTGTCATTTTGTTGCCTATTATAATCTAAGTCCTTCTGCAGCTTCCCTGTTTCCTCAACACTACCTGCCCCTCCACCAATCTTTATATCATCTGTAAACATGACAACAAGCCATCTATTCTATCATCTAAACAACAGGAATTCTGCAGATGCTGGAAATTCAAGCAACATACATCAAAGCTGCTGGTGAACGCAGCAGGCCAGGCAGCATCTCTAGGAAGAGGCGCAGTCGACGTTTCAGGCTGAGACCCTTCGTCAGGACTAACTGAAGGAAGAGTGAGTAAGGGATTTGAAAGCTGGAGGGGGAGGGGGAGATGCAAAATGATAGGAGAAGACAGGAGGGGGAGGGATAGAGCCGAGAGCTGGACAGGTGATAGGCAAAAGGGGATACGAGAGGATCATGGGACAGGAGGCCTAGGGAGAAAGACGGGGGGGGGGGTGACCCAGAGGATGGGCAAGAGGTATATTCAGAGGGACAGAGGGAGAAAAAGGAGAGTGAGAGAAAGAATGTGTGCATAAAAAGGAGTAACAGCTGGGGTACGAGGGGGAGGTGGGGCCTAGCGGAAGTTAGAGAAGTCAATGTTCATGCCATCAGGTTGGAGGCTACCCAGACGGAATATAAGGTGTTGTTCCTCCAACCTGAGTGTGGCTTCATCTTTACAGTAGAGGAGGCCGTGGATAGACATGTCAGAATGGGAATGGGATGTGGAATTAAAATGTGTGACCACTGGGAGATCCTGCTTTCTCTGGCAGACAGAGCGTAGATGTTCAGCAAAGCGGTCTCCCAGTCTGCGTCGGGTCTCACCAATATATAAAAGGCCACATCGGGAGCACCGGACGCAGTATATCACCCCAGTCGACTCACAGGTGAAGTGATGCCTCACCTGGAAGGACTGTTTGGGGCCCTGAATGGTGGTAAGGGAGGAAGTGTAAGGGCATGTGTAGCACTTGTTCCGCTTACACGGATAAGTGCCAGGAGGGAGATCAGTGGGGAGGGATGGGGGGGACGAATGGACAAGGGAGTTGTGTAGGGAGCGATCCCTGCGGAATGCAGAGAGAGGGGGGGAGGGAAAGATGTGCTTAGTGGTGGGATCCCGTTGGAGGTGGCGGAAGTTACGGAGAATAATATGTTGGACCTGGAGGCTGGTGGGGTGGTAGGTGAGGACCAGGGGAACCCTATTCCTAGTGGGGTGGTGGGAGGATGGAGTGAGAGCAGATGTACGTGAAATGGAGGAGATGCGTTTAAGAGCAGAGTTGATAGTGGAGGAAGGGAAGCCCCTTTCTTTAAAAAATGAAGACATCTCCCTCGTCCTAGAATGAAAAGCCTCATCCTGAGAGCAGATGCGGCGGAGACGGAGAAATTGCGAGAAGGGGATGGCGTTTTTGCAAGAGACAGGGTGAGAAGAGGAATAGTCCAGATAGCTGTGAGAGTCAGTAGGCTTATAGTAGATATCAGTGGATAAGCTGTCTCCAGAGACAGAGACAGAAAGATCTAGAAAGGGGAGGGAGGTGTCGGAAATAGACCAGGTAAACTTGAGGGCAGGGTGAAAGTTGGTGGCAAAGTTATAAAGTCAACGAGTTCTGCATGCGTGCAGGAAGCAGCGCCAATGCAGTCGTCGATATAGCGAAGGAAAAGTGGGGGACAGATACCAGAATAGGCACGGAACATAGATTGTTCCACAAACCCAACAAAAAGGCAGGCATAGCTAGGACCCATACGGGTGCCCATAGCTACACCTTTAGTTTGGAGGAAATGGGAGAAGCAAAAGGAGAAATTATTAAGAGTAAGGACTAATTCCGCTAGACGGAGCAGAGTGGTGGTAGAGGGGAACTGATTAGGTCTGGAATCCAAAAAGAAGCGTAGAGCTTTGAGACCTTCCTGATGGGGGATGGAAGTATATAAGGACTGGACATCCATGGTGAAAATAAAGCGGTGGGGACCAGGGAACTTAAAATCATCGAAAAGTTTAAGAGCGTGAGAAGTGTCACGAACATAGGTCGGAAGGGATTGAACAAGGGGTGATAAAACAGTGTGGAGGTATGCAGAAACGAGTTCGGTGGGGCAGGAGCAAGCTGAGACTATAGGTCGGCCAGGACAGGCAGGTTTGTGGATCTTGGGTAGGAGGTAGAAACGGGAAGTGCGGGGTGTGGGAACTATAAGGTTGGTAGCAGTGGATGGGAGATCCCCTGAGCGGATAAAGTCGTTGATAGTGTGGGAGACAATGGCCTGGTGCTCCTTGGTGGGGTCACGATCGAGGGGTAAATAAGAGGAGGTATCCGCAAGTTGTCGCTGTGCCTCGGCAAGGTAGAGGTCAGTACGCCAGACTACAACAGCACCCCCCTTATCAGCGGGTTTAATAATAAGGTTAGGATTAGTGCGGAGGGAGTGGAGAGCAGAGCGTTCTGAAGGAGTGAGGTTGGAATGGGGACAAGGTGCGGTGAAGTCGAGACGGTTGATGTCCCGTCGGCAGTTGGCAATAAAGAGATCCAGAGCAGGCAGAAGACCAGAGCGGGGTGTCCATGAAGAAGAGGAGGGTTGAAGACGGGAGAAGGGGTCATCGGTGGGGGTGGAAGAGTCCTTGCCGAAGAAGTAGGCTCGGAGACGGAGACGGCGGAAGAAAAGTTCCGCATCGTGGTGAACACGGAACTCGCTGAGGTGTGCGCGAAGGGGGACAAACGTGAGGCCCTTACTGAGGACAGAGCGTTCTGCCTCCGACAGTTGAAGGTCGGAGGGGATGGTAAAGACCCGGCACGGATGAGAGCTGGGATCAGAGGCAGGAGGGGGGAGGCTGGGGGTGTCAATGGAGAGGGGAGGGTTGGGGTGAGAGGAAGATGGAGCCTCTGAGGGCCCAGGAGCTGACGGTGGGATCTGAGGAAGACGGGGCTGCGGAGTGGTGGTGGGGGAAGGGGAGACGGGAGTCACAACAGCAGCACATAAAGACCCGGCCTGGAGTTCAAGGCTGGAGTCGCAGTTGGTGGTTGCGTAATCGCTGTGAAGGTGTCCATGGTCGTTGCTGGAGTCCGGGTTTTGAATATGCCCTGAGGTGTTGGAGCCGCCGAGATCAATGGCAGGCGCCGCAAATTTATCATTCTATCATCTAAATCATTTATATACAGCATAAAATGAAGCCATCCCAATATCGACCCCTGCGGAACACCACGAGTCGCAGGCAGCCGACCAGAAAAGGGTCCTTTTATTCCCACTCGCTGCCTCCTACCAATCAGTCAATGCTCTAACCATGTTAGTAACTTTCCTGTAATACCATGGGCTCTTAACTTCGTAAGCAGCCTCATGTGTGGCGTCTTGTCAAAGGCCTTCCGAAAGTCCAAATATACAACATCCACTGCATCCCCTTTATCTATCATTAACTACAGCTCTGCCCTTAATACCATCATTCCAAATAAACTGATTCCTAAGCTCCGGAACCTGGGCCTTAGCACTCAGACCTGCAGCTGGATCTTCAACTTCCTCACAGACAGGACCCAGGCTGTAAAAATAGGGGACAAGCTCTCCTCTACAATCACTCTGAGCACCGGTGCCCCACAAGCCTGTGTACTCAGACCCCTGCTGTACTCACTGTACACCCATGATTATGTAGCCAAGTTTCCATCAAACTCAATATATAAGTTTGCTGATGACACAACAATTGTAGGCTGTATCTCGGGTAATGATGAGTTTGAGTGCAGAGAGGAAATTAAGAACCTGGTGGCATGGTGCGAAGACAATAACCTATCCCTCAACGTCAGCAAGACTAAGGAATTGGTTGTTGACTTCAGAAGGAGTAGTGGACCGCACGACGCAATTTACATCGGTGGTGCACAAGTGGAACAGGTCAAAAGCTTTAAGTTCCTCGGGGTCAATATCACAAAGGACCTGACTTGGTCCAACCAAGCAGAGTTCACTGCCAAGAAGGCCCACCAGCGTCTTTACTTACTGAGAAAACTAAAGAAATTTGGCCCGTCCCCTAAAACCCTCACTAATTTTTATAGATACACCGTAGAAAGCATTCATCTAGGGTGCATCACAACCTGGTATGGAAGTTGTCCTGTCCAAGACCGAAAGAAGCTGCAGAAGATCATGAACACGGCGCAGCACATCACACAAACCAATCTTCCGTCCTTGGACTCACTTTACACTGCACGCTGTCGGAGCAGTGCTGCCAGGATAATCAAGGACACGACCCACCCAGCCAACACACTCTTCATCCCTCTTCCCTCCGGGGGAAGGCTCAGGAGCTTGAAGACTCGTATGGCCAGATTTGGGAACAGCTTCTTTCCAAATGTGATAAGACTGCTGAACGGATCCTGACCCAGATCTGGGCCGTACCCTCCAAATATCTGGACCTGCCTCTCGGTTTTTTTTTTGCACTACCTTACTTTCCATTTTTCTATTTTCTATTTATGATTTATAATTTAAATTTTTAGTATTTACTAATTCTTACTATTTTTAATATTTAATATTTGTAATCCAGGGAGTGGGAAGCACAGAATCAAATATCACTGTGATGATTGTACGTTCTAGTATGAACTGTTTGGCGACCATGAAGTATAAAGTATCCTACTTGTAATCTCCTCAACGAATTTCAACAGGCTTGTCAGGCAGAACTTTCCCTTAAGGAAACCATGCTAACTTTGTCGTATTTTGTCCTGTTTCACCAAGTACTCCAACACTTCATCCTTAACAATTGACTCCAACATGTTCCCAACCACTGAGGTTAGGCTAACTGGACTATAATTTCCTTTCTGCTGCCTCTCTCCTTTCTTAAAGAGTGGAGTGACATTTGTAATTTTTTAGTCCTCCAGAATCCAATGATTCTTGAACGATCATTACCAATGACTCCACAATCTCTACCGCTTCCTCTTTCAGAACCCTAGGGTGCTGTTCATCTGGCTTGGGTGACTTATATACCCTTATGTCTTGCAGCTTTTTGAGCACCCCTCTCTTGTAACAGTAACTGCACCCTCTTCTCTTCCTTCACACCTTCCGACGTCTGGCATACTGCTAGTGTCTTCTGCAAAATACTCATTCAGTGCATCTGCCATCTCCTAGCCCCCATTATTATTTCTCCAGTCTCATTTTGAAGTTGCCCTGTACCCACTCTCATCTCTCTTTTATTTTCATATACTTGAAAAGGCTATTTCTATCCACTTTGATATTGTTTGCTAGCTTGCTTTCATATTTCATCTTTTCCTTCCTAATGATTCTTTTAGTTGCTTTTAGTAGGTTTTAGAAAGCTTGGCAATCCTCTATCTTCCCACTAATTTTTGGTTTGTTGTCTGCCCTCTCATTTGCTTTTACATTAGGTTTGACTACTATCATCAGCCATGATTGTACAATTTTGCCATTTGAGTATTTCTTTGTTTTTGGAATACATCTATCCTACACCATCCTCATTTTTCACAAAACCTCGCGCTACCGCGGCTCCGTTTTCATTCCTGCCAGCACCTTTCAATTGGACCAGAAAACACAGGAGCAGAATTAGGCTATTCAGGCCATCGAGCCTGCTCTGCCATTCCATCATGGCTGATCCCAGATCCCACTCAATCCCAAACACCTGCCTTCTTGCCCTGACCGATTAGGAAACTGTCAACTTCTGCCTTAAATAAACCCACGGACTTGGCCTCCACAGTAGTCTGTGGCAGAGCATTCCACAGATTTACTACTCTCTGGCTAAAAAAAAATCCCTCCTTATCTCTGATCTAAAACCTAAAACCCTCACTAATTTTTATAGATGCACCGTAGAAAGCATTCTTCTAGGGTGCATCACAACCTGATATGGATGTTGTCCTGTCCAAGACCAGAAGAAGCTGCAGAAGATCGTGAACACGGCGCAGCACATCACATAAACCATCTTCCGTCCTTGGACTCACTTTACACCGCCAGCTGTCAGAGTAATGCTGCCAGGATAATCAAGGACACGACCCACCCAGTCAACACACTTTTCGTCCCTCTTCCCTCCAGGAGAAGGCTCAGGAGCTTGAAGACTCGTACGGCCAGATTTGGGAACAGCTTCTTTCCAACTGTGATATGACTGCTGAATGGATCCTGACCCGGATCTGGGCCATACCCTTCAAATATCCAGACCTGCCTCTCTGATTTTTTTTTTTGCACTACCTTATTTTCCCTTTTCTATTTTCTATTTATGATTTATAATTTAAATTTTTAATATTTACTATCGATTTGTACTCCAGGGAGTACGAAGTGCAGAATCAAATATCACTGTGATGATTGTACGTTTTAGTATCAACTGCTTGGTGACAATGAAGTATAAAGTATAAAAGGTTGCCCCTCAATTTTGAGGCAGTGCCCTCTAGTTCTGGATACCCCCACCATAGGAAGCATCCTCTCCAGATCCGCCCTATCTAGTTCTTTCCACATTTCATAGGTTTCAATGAGAGCCCCCGTATTCTTCAAAATTCCAGTGAGTATAGGCATAAAGCTGCCAAACGCTCCTCATATGTTAATCCTTTTATTCCCCAGAATCATCTTTCTGAACCTCCTCTGAACTCTCTCCAATGACAACACATCCTTTCTGAGATATGGGTCACAAAACTTGACAATACTCTGAGTGTGGCCTGACAAGTTTCTCAAGGCCAACATTGCACTTGCCTTCTTTGACACAGATTCAACCTGTGAATTAACCTTCTGGGAGTCTTGTACAAGGACTCCAAAGTCCCTCTACACCTTTGATATTTGAACCTCCTCCCCATTTGGATAATAGTCTGCACTATTGTTCCTTTTACTAAAATGCATTATCATACATTACCGAACACTGTATTCCATCTGCCATATTTTTGCCCATTCTTCCAATTTGTCTAAGTCCTGCTGCTATCACATTACTTCCTCAGCACTACCTGCCCCTCCACCTATCTTTGTATCATCCACAAACTTTGCCACAAAGCCTTCAATTCCATTATCCAAGTCATTGACAAACAATGTGAAAAGTAGTGGTCCCAATACTGACCCCTGAGGAATAACACTAGTCACTGGCAGCCAGCCGGAAAAGACCCCCTTTATTCCTATTCACTGCCTCCTGTCTGTCAGCCATTCCTCTATCCATGCCAGTATCTTTCCTGTAATACATAGAATTTTATCTTTTTAAGCAGCTTCATGTGTGGCACCTATCAAATGCCTTTTGGAAACCAAGTAAATGACAACCACTGCCTCTCCTTTGTCCACCCTGCTTGTTACTTCCTTGAAGAACGCTAACAGATTTGTCAGGAAAGATTTCCCTTTACGGAAATATGCTGACTTTGACTTCTTTTATCATTGGTCTCCTAGTACCCTGAAACCTCATCCTTAATCTTGTACTCCAAAACTTTCCCAACCGGCCTATAATTTCCTTTCTTTTGCCTACTTAAAAAATACTGTTGCCAACTTCTTTCTCCTACCGCTGTAATTTCCTTTACTCTACTGAAATACTGCTACATCAGACTTTACTTTCTCCCTAACAAATTTCAAGTTGAACTCCATCATATTGTGATCATTAAGGGTGCCTTTACCTTAAGCTCCCTAATTGCCTCCAGTTCATTACATGACACCCAATCCAGTACTGCTTATCCCTTTGGAGGCTCAGCGACAACTGTTGTAATGTTTCAGGGTTGAGTGAAGAGCCAACAAGATAGCATCTGCTGCAGACCTGTTGCTTTGGTAGGTGAACTAAACTGGATCCAGGTCACTATTCATACAGGAGCTGATATATTTCAACAACAGCCTCTCAAAACACTTCATCACTGTGCATGTACGTGCTACTGGGCGATAATCATTTAGACAGGTTACCACGCTCTTCTTGGGCACCAACATGATTGAAGTCTGTTTGAAGCAGTTGGCTACCACACACTGCTGGAGCGAGAGGTTGAAAATATCTATTAAATCACCAGCTTATTGGTAAGCAAAGGTCTCAGTATTCAGACAGGTACTCCATCCAAATCCATCCTTGGATTCACTCCCTTGAAGGCAGCCCACACATCATCTGAGACCAAAAGATTATTGGGAGACATGGGAGTGCATGATGGTTCCTCCCTGTCCTGGTGATCAAAGAAGGCATTGAGCTCATCTGAAAGCAAACCACTGCTGAGCCCTATGTTGCAAGATTTAGCTTTGTAGGAGGTTATGGCATTCAAACCCTGCCACAGCTGTCGAGCATCCCTCGTTGATTCCAGTCTAGTCCTGAATCTCCACTTCACCTTTCCAGAGGTCATAACTGCACCTCTTGTGGCATTCATCTCCAGACTTGAGTGCCTCTGATCTGGCTCTCAGCAGGTTCTGGATTTCCGGATTGGGGAAAACCCTGAACGATTTTGTGAGAGCAAACTCATCGACAGCTGTTATAATAAAGTCTGTAACAACCTTGGTGTAGTCACTCAGATCCTCAGATGGGTTCTTGAACATGGTCCAGTCCACTGACTCAAGGCAATCCTGTAACCATCCCTCTGCCTCCCGCAACCACCTCTTGGTTGTCTTCATCTCTGGAGCCTTGCTCGTTAGGCTCTGTCTGTATACAGGTAGCAGGAGTGCAGCCAACTGATCTGACTTGCCGAAATGACAGGCATTCCTTCTCGTAGTGTAGCAGTGGTCTAGTGTGTTGGGACCTCTGGTGCAACAGGTTACGTCAAACAGGCCTGGTTAAAGTTGCTGACTATAATTTGAAAGGCGTCGGGATGGGGTGTTTATTGCTTGCAGGCAACATCGTGCAGTTTCGCTAGTGCTGGCTTCTAATTGGCCGCTGATGGTATGTAAACTGTGGTCGGGATCACGGATGAGAACAAAATGGCCTACGTGTAATTGTTCGTTGTTCAAAGTCAGGAGAACAAGATGTTGACATAACGCCAAGGAGAATTGAAAAAAAAGGATACACTGCCACCTCTTTCCTTACCAGAATTCGAGGTTCGATCCATTCTGAAAATCGTAAAACCTTCTGGTCGGATAGCTGTGTCTAGTGTGTTCGCTGTTAACCAAGTCTCAATGCAACAAACAACTGGGAACTGACTCTGATGGTCAACCTTATGTTCAAGTGACTGTATATTCGCTAACAGGATGGTAGGCAGTGGAGGCCTTAACTCCTTGCTGTTCAACCTGGTTTGAATCCCGCCTCTCCTGCCATGTTTTCAGCCTTGGCCTTAAAGGCACTGTGCTTAACCTCCGTTGAACTTGAGATCTGAAGGTCATTAATGTAGTTTCGTAGTCCATCATTCACAGGAAATTTACATGATGCAGTTTGCAGCAAAAGTATTTCAAAAGGAATATATTTAAGAGGAAAGCTGTTATAGATTCCAGCAGCCCGCAGAGAGTCACAGTGTACACCAGCACCATCTTTACACTTACAGTATCATTTTATATTTTACACTTGTTGAGTTAATGCCATGATTTCCTCAATAGACATTTTTACTGTCTCTGACGTACTGTTTTTGTAGTTTATCACAGCTTCCTCTTTCTTCTTCCACTTGTTCAGTTTAAATGTTCACTTGTTCCACCAAGTCGTAAATGACATTTTTCAACAGACCACTGGTTAGCTCAAAATCACAGATCTGACTTTCTAACCCAGCACGCTCACACTTCTTAACCATGATAATACGCCAACGACCAGCCAGTCTTTTCTCTTCCTGAATACATTTTCTGGATCTTATTGCATGCCTTCACAATATATGTGATTTAAGAGCTACGTTTCATTAGACTCAACATTGATGGTACATTTCATCCGGATTTTTTCATTAATCTTATCGAATTGAAATGTTTTATTCACGTAAGAACTCAAACTTTCAGTCATTTGTTCATGTGTAACTACTGGAGATTCAGCTCCCCCTTTTCCTGTAGTAGCTTTTGTGACTGGGGCTGTTGTCTTAATTAATCCCACAGAACACTTAATTTGCATGTATTTTTTATCCTTTGTACTGCGATCAAAATGCCGTTGGATTGCTTTGAAAATACTATTGGATTAAAATCAATAGAATTGTGATCACAATTATGTCAGGATTGCAATTGGCAAGTTTTTTTCTCATTGGATTACTAACTTCTTACCCTCTTACCTCTTCTCCTTGTCTGCCTATCATCCTTGTACCCCTCATTTTTCCCTTTCTCTCATTGTCCACTTTCCTCTCCTCTCTCTTTCTCCAGCACTTTACCTTTTCCACCTATCACTTCCCAACTTCTTACTTCATCTTTCCTCCCCCAACCACCTGGCTTCACCTATCACCTTCCAGCTTGTACCCCGTCCCCTCTCCCCACCTTCTTATTCTGGTTTCTTCCCCCTTCCATTCCAGTCCTGATAGGGGCAGCAAAGAGTCAACACTGGAGAAGAAAAATATTGTTTTTTCACTTATTGTTGCAAGTTTGATTTTTGACGCACATTAAAAGTGCTAAGTGACCCCAGCCATTTTTTCCTTTGGTAAATTAAAGGTCATAACCCACGTTTTTAACATATGGTCTCAGCCTGAAACGTCAACTCTTTTTTCATTTCTATAGATGCTGCCTGAACATCTGAGCTCCTCCAGCATTTTGTGTGTGTTGCTTTGCAATCTGAATGTGTTTTTAAAGCAGTAAGTTATAATTGAGAAGTTTCTTAGGTACTCCAGTGGTTAGTACAAATTTGAGTATGTTTATTTTAGTACTGAGTTGACTTTTCCAGCATAACGACGTATAATTGTTTTCCTTCACTCTTAAACTTCCATTAGATGGTGTTTTGAAGCAAGAACTAGAGAGTATTAAGGCAATTAGAAAATAAAGAGGAAGCTCTTACCTCCTTTTTAAATATGTACACCAAAGGTTTTTATTTTACCTGGGATTCGACTGAGTCCATAAATCTTCACAACTATCTGTCGACTACATCCGATGCTTATGCCAGTTTCCGTGGTGTGAAGCGACTGAGAGTATGAGACTCCCCCCCAGATAGGATGCCAGTCTATCACGAGGTTAACCCCAGCATTTCTGCCGGTACCTATTCTCAGCTGGGTAGACTGGAGCATTGTGTGGTTAAGTGTCTTGCTCAAGGACTCACACGCTGCCTCAGCCGAGGCTCGAAGCCACGACCTTCAGATCGCTAGTCCAATTCCCCAACCACTTGGCCACCTTGATGTTTTTGATCTGAGGTTTTTGAGAACTCAAGAAAGAGACACAAAACTTGTTGCTTGCGATTGTTTATTAAGCGTTACAAAAAAGAAACGAGAAGCATGGGGGAGGGGTAGGGAGAGGGAGAGAGGAGAGATGGAGTAGAGGGGGGAAGAGGGAGGGAGAGAAGGGGACGAATCCAATGTGGTTTGCTCTTCTTATATTGGTTTGTTACTTCTCCGTGGATTGTCACCTTGTCGTGGTGGAGAAACTTGTGTGGTCCTGAGATCTCGAGAGCAATGCCGTCTGGAGCCATGCTCCTGGTAGGTTCATCCATGGTGGTAAGGTCGAGGGTGAGGTCCCTGACAAAGAACAATCCAACCAAGACCTCAACGGTGGAACAGGTGGATGAATTTACTACGAACTCAACGACTGTGAAGGCGGATGAAGGCTGCAACAAATCCATCAGCTCCAATCGTTGTGGTTTCCATGACATTGGAATCAGTTGGTTGATTTGTGAAATATCGTGTGCTTCTTGGAGTGCAACATCTAGTACACGTTAAACAAATACACGAACATGCATCTTCGCTCTGTGGGCCACTTCAGAATGAAGACCATCATCCTCAGCCTCGAGGGATAGCCACGACGACGACGACTGCTTTGTTAATTTCATTGAAATTTCATAGACAACAGACATTCCGAAAAAATTCCATTGCTTGAATTAACAACTTTCCAAGTAATGTGATACTCACAGCTGCAACCAAGGTGTTACAAAAGCAACTGCAACCACTAGAAAACACGCTTAACAATTACAAGCACAGCACTTTGTACAAGTATTCAGCCCCCAACCCTTTGTACACATAAATGAGTATTACAACCAGGGATTTGGAACAATTTAACTGAGAATTTTTATTTGCGTTCATTTTTTTCACAGTAGAGCCCAAAATATAGGAAAATTTCTAAAGCATGTAAAACTAAAAATTCAAAACATTCATCCCCCTTTATTCAGTAGTTGAAGTGCCTTTTGCAGCTATTACTGTCTTTTTGGATAAGTCTCTATTAGCTTTGCACAAAGTGATGGAGCAAAGATTTTCCCATTCCTCCTTGCAAAATTGCTCAAGGTATGCCAGGTTGGGAGCTTCTCTGTTTTGAAAGCAGCCCCTCTATCCTGAGGCTGTGCCCTCTTGTCCCAGACTCTCCCACCATGGGAAACATCCTTTCCACATCAACTCTGTCTAGCTCTCCCAACATTTGAAAGGTTTCAATGAGATCCCCCCACATACTTCTGAATTCCAGTGAGTACAGACCCAGAGCCATCAAACGTTCCTCGTATGCTAACACTTTCATTGCTGGAATCATCCTTGTGAACCTCCTCTGAAACCACTCCAATGCCAGCATATCGTTTCCAAGATTGAGGGGCACAAAACTGTTCACGATGCTGAAGGTGAGGCCTCACCAGTGCCTCATAAAGCCTCAGCATCACAAAGCTGCCCTTTTATTCCAGACCTCTTGAAATGAATGTGAACATGGCATTTGCCTTCCTCACCACCGATTTTTCCACAGACGCTGCCTGGCCTGCTGAGTTCCTCCAGCATTTTACACGTGTTGCTTGGATTTTGAGCATCTGCAGATTTTCTCTTGCTTGTGCTTAAATTGTGTCATTTCTTTACCTGCTTTGTTTGCTGGTATAAGATGACCCCCAAGTCGGAACTGCATTATGATGAATATGACGTAAAATACTGCACTTCCTCCTCAATCTTGACTTCCAAAGAACCTACTGGATAACATCACTTCTAAATGTAACAAAGTGTTGTCATGAAGAAGGTAGATGAGAGGATTAAAGACAGGTAGAATTCCAGACAAGATGAAAAATGCAGAGTGCACAATCAACAGAGAGAAATTCAGGACCCTCACACTCAGTGTGGGTTACACGGTGGAATTCAGGACTCTCACGGTCAGTGCTGGTTTACAAGGTGGAATTCAGGACCCTCATGCTCAGTGTTGGTTTACAAGGAAGAATTCAGGACCCTCACGCTCAGTGCTGGTTTAATAGGTAGAATTCAGCACCCTCACGGTCAGTGCTGGGTTGCAGGGTGGAATGCAGGACCCTCACTCTCAGTGCTGGTTTACAAGGTGGAATTCAGGACCCTCACTCTCAGCGCTGGTTTACAAGGTAGAATTCAGGACCCTCACTCTCAGTGCAGCTTTACAGGGTGGAATTCAGCACCCTCACGCTCAGTGCTGGGTTAAAAGATGGAATTCAGCACCCACACGCTCAGTGCTGGGTTAAAAGATGGAATTCAGCACCGACACGCTCAGTGCTGGTTTACAAGGTGGAATGCAGGACCCTCATGCTCAGTGCTGGGTTACAGGGTGGAATTCCGGACCCTCACACTCAGTGCTGGGTTACAGGGGAGAATTCAGGACCCTCACACTCGGTGTTGTGTTACAGGGTGGAATTCAGGACCCTCACTCTCAGTGCTGGTTTACAAGGTGGAATTCTGGACCCTCACGCACAGTGCTTGCTTACAGGGTGGAATTCAGGACCCTCACTCTCAGGGCTGGTTTACAAGGTGGAATCAGGACCCTCACGCATAGTGCTGGTTTACAAGGTGGAATTCAGGACCTCAATCTCAGGGCAGGTTTGCAAGATGGAATTTAGCACCCTCACTCTCAGGACTGGTTTGCAAGGTGGAATTCAGGACCCTCACTCTCAGTGCTGGTTTACAAGTTGGAATTCATGACCCTCAAGCTCAGTGCTGGTTTAAAATGTGGAATTCAGGACCCTCACTCTCAGTGCTGGTTTACAAGGTGGAATTCAAAACCATCATGAAAAGTGATGTGTTACAGGCTGGATTTCAGGACCCTCACTCTCAGGGCTGGTTTATAAGGTGGAATTCAGCACCCACACGCTCAGTGCTGGGTTACAGGATGGAATTCAGGACCTTGACTCTCAGGACTGGTTTACAAGGTGGAATTCAGGACCCTGTCTCAGTGTTGATTTACAAGGTGGAATTCAAAACTATCACGGAAAGTGTTGTGTTACAGGCTGGATTTCAGGACCCTTACTCTCAGTACTAGTTTACAAGGTGGAAATCAGGACGCTCACGTACAGTGACTGGATACAGGATGGAATTCAGGACCCTCATGCTCAGTGTTGGTTTAAAATGTGGAATTCAGCACCCTCACGCTCAACGATGTCTTACAGTTGGAATTCAGGACCTTCACTCTCAGTACTGGTTAAGAAGGTGCAATTCAGGACCCTCACTGTCAGTTCTGGTTTACAAGGAGGAATTTTGCACCCTCACGCTCAATACTGGTTTACAAGTTGGAATTCAGGACCCTCACACTCAGTGCTGGGTGACAAGGTGGAATCAGGACCCTCACGCATAGTGCTGGTTTACAAGGTGGAATTCAGGACCCTCACGCTTAGTGCTGGGTTACAGGGTGGAATTCAGGACCGTCAATCTCAGGACTGGTTTGCAAGGTGGAATCAGGACCCTCACTCTCAGGGCTGGTTTAAAAGGTGGAATTCAGCACCCACACGCTCAGTGCTGGGTTACAGGATGGAATTCAGGACCCTGACTCTCAGGGCTGGTTTACAAGGTGGAATTCAGGACCCTGTCTCAGTGCTGCTTTACAAGGTGGAATTCAAAACCATCACGGAAAGTGCTGTGTTACAGGCTGGATTTTAGGACCCTCACTCTCAGTACTGGTTTACAAGTTGGAATTCATGACCCTCACGCTCACTGCTGGGTTACAGGGTGGAATTCAGGACCCTGACTCTCAGTGCTGGTTTAGAAGGTGGAATTCTGCACCCACACACTCAGTGCTCGGATACAGGGTGGAAATCAGGACCCTCACGCTCAGTGTTGGTTTACAAGGAAGAATTCAGGACGCTCACACACAGTGCTGGTTTGCAAGTTGGAATTCAGGACCCTCACGCACAGTGGTGGGATACAGTGTGGAAATTAGGACCCTCACGTACAGTGCCTGGATACAGGGTGGAATTCAGGACCCTCATGCTCAGAACTGGTTTACAAGGTGGAATTCAGCACCCTCACGCTCAACGATGGCTTACAGTTGGAATTCAGGACCCTCACTGTCAGTTCTGGTTTACAAGGTGGAATTCAGGTCTCTCACGCTCAGTGCTGGGTTACAGGGTGGAAATCAGGACCCTCCATCTCTGTGCTGGTTTGCAGGGTGGAATTCAGCACCCTCACTCTCAGTGCTGGTTTACAAGTTGGAATTCATGACCCTCACTCTCTGTACTGGTTTACAAGGTGGAATTCAGGACACTCATGCTCAGTGCTGGTATACAGGGTGCAATTCAGGACCCTCATGCTCACTGTTGGTTTACAAGGTGGAATTCAGGACCCTCACGCTCACTGCTGGGTTACAAGGTGGAATTCAGGACCCTCACGCTCATTGCTGGTTTACAAGGTGGAATTCAGGACCCTCACACTCAACGAAGGGTTACAGTTGGAATTCAGGACCTTAACTCTCAGTGCTGGTTAATAATGTGGAATTCAGGACCTTCACTGTCAGTGCTGGTTTACAAGGTGGAATTCAGCACCCTCACTGTCAGTGCTGGTTTACATGGTGGAATTGAGGACCCACCCGCTCAGTGCTGGTTTACAAGGTGGAATTCAGGACCCTCACAGTCAGTGCTGGTTTACAAAGTTGAACTCAGGACCCTCACTCTCACTGCTGGGTTACAGGATGGAATTCAGGACCCTCACGCACAGTGCTGATTTACAAGGTGGAATTCAGGACCCTCACTCGCAGGGCTGGGATATAGGGTGGAAATCAGGACCCTCACGCCCAGTGCTGGGTTACAGTGTGGAATTCAGGACCCTCACTCTGAGTGCTGGGTTACAGGATGGAATTCAGCACCCTCACTCTCAGGGCTGGTTTACATAGAAATATAGAAACATAGAAAATAGGTGCAGGAGTAGGCCATTCGGCCCTTCGAGCCTGCACCGCCATTTATTATGATCATGGCTGATCATCCAACTCAGAACCCCGCCCCAGCCTTCCCTCCATACCCCCTGACCCCTGTAGCCACAAGGGCCATATCTAACTCCCTCTTAAACATAGCCAATGAACTGGCCTCAACAGTTTCCTGTGGCAGAGAATTCCACAGATTCACCACTCTCTGTGTGAAGAAGTTTTTCCTAATCTCGGTCCTAAAAGGCTTCCCCTCTATCCTCAAACTGTGACCCCTCGTTCTGGACTTCCCCAACATCGGGAACAATCTTCCTGCATCTAGCCTGTCCAATCCCTTTAGGATCTTATACGTTTCAATCAGATCCCCCCTCAATCTTCTAAATTCCAACGAGTACAAACCCAGTTCATCCAGTCTTTCTTCATATGAAAGTCCTGCCATCCCAGGAATCAATCTGGTGAACCTTCTTTGTACTCCCTCTATGGCAAAGATGTCTTTCCTCAGATTAGGGGACCAAAACTGCACACAATACTCCAGGTGTGGTCTCACCAAGGCCTTGTACAACTGCAGTAGTACCTCCCTGCTCCTGTACTCGAATTCTCTCGCTATAAATGGCAGCATACCATTCGCCTTTTTCACCGCCTGCTGTACCTGCATGCTCACTTTCAATGACTGGTGTATAATGACACCCAGGTCTCGTTGCACCTCCCCTTTTCCTAATCGGCCACCATTCAGATAATAATCTGTTTTCCTATTTTTGCCACCAAAGTGGATAACTTCACATTTATCCACATTAAATTGCATCTGCCATGAGTTTGCCCACTCACCCAACCTATCCAAGTCACCCTGCATCCTCTTAGCATCCTCCTCACTGCTAACACTGCCACCCAGCTTCGTGTCATCCGCAAACTTGGAGATGCTGCATTTAATTCCCTCATCCAAGTCATTAATATATATTGTAAACAACTGGGGTCCCAGCACTGAGCCTTGCGGTACCCCACTAGTCACCGCCTGCCATTCTGAAAAGGTCCCGTTTATTCCCACTCTTTGCTTCCTGTCTGCTAACCAATTCTCCACCTACACCAATACCTTACCCCCAATACCGTGTGCTTTAAGTTTGCACACTAATCTCCTGTGTGGGACCTTGTCAAAAGCCTTTTGAAAATCCAAATATACCACATCCACTGGTTCTCCCCTATCCACTCTACTAGTTACATCCTCAAAAAATTCTATGAGATACGTCAGACATGATTTTCCTTTCACAAATCCATGCTGACTTTGTCCGATCATTTCACCACTTTCCAAATGTGCTGTTATCACATCGTTGATAACTGACTCCAGCAGTTTCCCCACCACCGACGTTAGGCTAACCGGTCTATAATTCCTCGGTTTCTCTCTCCCTCCTTTTTTAAAAAGTGGGGTTACATTAGCCACCCTCCAATCCTCAGGAACTAGTCCAGAATCTAACGAGTTTTGAAAAATTATCACTAATGCATCCACTATTTCTTGGGCTACTTCCTTAAGCACTCTAGGATGCAGACCATCTGGCCCTGGGGATTTATCTGCCTTCAATCCCTTCAATTTACCTAACACCACTTCCCTACTAACATGTATTTCACTCAGTTCCTCCATCTCACTGGACCCTCTGTCCCTTACTATTTCTAGAAGATTATTTATGTCCTCCTTAGTGAAGACAGAACCAAAGTAATTATTCAATTGGTCTGCCATTTACAAGTTGGAATTCATGACCCTCACGCTCAGAGCTGGGATATAGGGTGGAAATCAGGACCCTCACGCCCATTGCTGGTTTACAAGGAAGAATTCATGACTCTCACACACAGTGCTGATTTAAAAGGTGGAATTCAGGACCCTCATGGAACGTACTGTGTTACAGGATGGAATTCAGGACCCTGACTCTCAGGGTTGGTTTACAAGGTGGAATTCAGGACCCTGACTCTCAGGGTTGGTTTACAAGGTGGAATTCAGGACCCTCACTCTCAGTGCTGGTTTACAAGTTGGAATTCATGACCCTCGCGGAAAGTGCTGTGTTACAGGGTGGAATTCAGGACCCTCACTCCCAGTGCTGGTTTGCAAGTTGGAATTCAGGACCCTCACGCTCAGTGCTGAGTTACAGGGTGGAATTGAGGACCCTCAATCTCAGTGCTGGTTTAGAAGGTGGAATTCTGCACCCACACGCTCAGTGCTGGGATACATGGTGGAAATCAGGACCCTCACGCTCAGTGTTGGTTTATCCGGAAGAATTCAGGACCCTCACTCTGAGTGCTGGTTTACAAGGTGGAATTCAGGACCCTCCCGCTCAGTGCTGGGTTACAGGATGGAATTCAGGACTCTCACTCTCATTGCTAGTGGGTATGCAAGGTGGAATTCAGCACCCTCACTCTCAGGGCTGGTTTACAAGTTGGAATTCATGATCCTCACGCTCAGCGCTGGGATATAGGGTGGAATTCATGACCCTCACGCTCAGTGCTGGGTTACAAGGTGGAATTCAGGACTCTCACTCTCAGTGTTTGTTTAAAAAGTGGAATTCAGGACCCTCACGGAACGTGCTGTGTTACAGGGTGGATTTCAGGACCCTCACTCTCAGTGCCTGGATACAGGGTGGAACTCAGAATCCTCATGCTCAGTGTTGGTTTACAATGTGGAATTCAGGACCCTCACGCTCAGTGCTGGGTTACAGGATGGAATTCAGGACCTTCACTGTCAGGGCTGGTTTACAAGGTGGAATTCAGGACCCTCATGCTCAATGCTGGGTTACAGTTGTAATTCAGGACCTTCACTCTCAGTGCTGGTTAATAAGATGGAATTCAGGACCCTCACTGTCAGTGCTGGTTTACAAGGTGGAATTCAGGACCCTCACTCTCAGTGCTGGGTTACAGGGTGGAATTCAGGACCCTCACTCTCAGGGCTGGTTTACAAGTTGGAATTCATGACCCTCACGCTCAGCGCTGGGATATAGGGTGGAAATCAGGACCCTCACGCCCAGTGCTGGGTTACAAGGTCGAATTCAGGACTCTCACTCTCAGTGTTTGTTTAAAATGTGGAATTCAGGACCCTCACGGAACGTGCTGTGTTACAAGGTGGATTTCAGGACCCTCACTCTCAGTGCTGGTTTACAAGGTGGAATTCAGGACCCTCACACACAGTGCCTGGATACAGGGTGGAATTCAGTACCCTCATGCTCAGTGTTGGTTTACAAGGTGGAATTCAGGACCCTCACGCTCAGAGCTGGCTTACAGGGTGGAATTCAGGACCCTCACTCTCAGGGCTGGTTTACAAGGTGGAATTCAGCACCCTCACGCTCAGTGCTGGGTTACAGTGTGGAATTCAGGACCCTCGCTCTGAGTGCTGGTTTACAAGGTGGAATTCTGGTCCCTCACGCACACTGCCTGGATACAGGGTGGAATTCAGGACCCTCACGCTCAGTGCTGGTTTACAAGGTGGAATTCAGGACCCTCACGCTCAGTGCTGGGTTACAGGGTGGAATTCAGGACCTTCACTCTCAGTGCTGGTTTACAAGGTGGAATTCAGCACCCTCACGCTCAGTGCTGGGTTACAGAGTGGAATTCAGGACCCTCACTCTCAGGGCTGGTTTACAAGGTGGAATTCAGCACCCTCACGCTCAGTGCTGGGATATAGGGTGGAAATCAGGACCCTCACGCTCAGTGTTGGTTGACAAGGAAGAATTCAGGACTCTCACGCACGGTGCTGGTGTACAAGGTGGAATTCAGGACCCTCACGCCCAGTGCTGGTTTGCAAGATGGAATTCAGGACCCTCCCGCTCAGTGCTGGGTTACAAGGTGGAATTCAGGACTCTCACTCTCATTGCTAGTTTACAAGGTGGAATTCAGCACCCACACGCTCAGGGCTGGGTTACAGGGAAAAATTCAGGACCCTCACGCTCAGTGCTGGGTTACAGGGTGGAATTCAGCACCCTCACGCTCAGTGCTGGTTTAAAATGTTGAATTCAGGACCCTCACTCTCAGTTCTGGTTTACAAGGTGGAATTCAGGACCCTGTCTCAGTGCTGGTTGATAACGTGGATTCAAGACCCTCACGGAACGTGCTGTGTTACAGGGTGGATTTCAGGACCCTCACTCTCAGTGCTGGTTTACAAGGTGGAATTCAGCACCCTCACGCTCAGTGCTGGGTTACAGGATGGAATTCAGGACCCTCACTCTCAGTGCTGGTTTACAAGGTGGAATTCAGGACCCTCACGCTCAGTGCTGGTTTACAAGGTGGAATTCAGCACCCTCATGCTCTGTGCTGGTTTACAACTTGTAAATCATGACCCTCACGCTCAGTGCTGGGTTACAAGGTGGAATTCAGGACTCTCACTCTCAGTGCTGGTTTACAAGGTGGAATTCAGGACCCTCACGCTCAGTGCTGGGTTACAGGGTGGAATTCAGGACCTTCACTCTCAGGGCTGGTTTACAAGGTGGAATTCAGCACCCTCACGCTCAATGCTGGTTTACAAAGTGGAATTCAGGACCCTCACTCTGAGTGCTGGTTTATAAAGTGGAATTCAGGACACTCACGCTCAAAGATGGGTTAAAGTTCGAATTCAGGACCTTTACTCTCAGGGCTGGTTAATAAGGTGGAATTCAGGACCCTCACTGTCAGTGCTGGTTTACAAGGTGGAATTCAGGACCCTCACGCCCAGTGCTGGTTTGCAAGATGGAATTCAGGACCCTCCCGCTCAGTGCTGGGTTACAAGGTGGAATTCAGGACCCTCACTCTCATTGCTAGTTTACAAGGTGGAATTCAGCACCCACACGCTCAGGGCTGGGTTACAGGGTGGAATTCAGGACCCTCACGCTCAGTGCTGTTTTGAAATGTTGAATTCAGGACCCTGTCTCAGTGCTGGTTGATAACGTGGATTCAAGACCCTCACGGATCGTGCTCTGTCACAGGGTGGATTTCAGGACTCTCACTCTCAGTGCTGGTTTACAAGATGGAATTCAGCAAACTCACTCTCAGTGCTGGTTTACAAGGTGGAATTCAGGACCCTCACTGTCATTTCTGGTTTACAAGGTGGAATTCAGGAACCTCCTGCTCAGTGCTGTGTTAAACAGTGGAATTCAGGACCTTCACTCTCAGTGCTGGTTAATAAGGTGGAATTCAGGACCCTCACTCTCAGTGCTGGTTTACAAGGTGGAATTCAGCACCCTCATTCTCAGTGCTGGTTTACAAGGTGGAATTCTGGACCCTCACGCACAGTGCCTGGATACAGGGTGGAATTCAGGACCCTCACGCTCAGTGCTGGTTTACAAGGTGGAATTCAGGACCCTCACGCTCAGTGCTGGGTTACAGGATGGAATTCAGGACCCTCACTCTCAGTGCTGGTTTACAAGGTGGAATTCAGCACCCTCACTCTCAGTGCTGGTTTACAAGGTGGAATTCAGGACCCTCCTGCTCAGTGCTGTGTTACAGAGTGGAATTCAGGACCTTCACTCTCAGAGCTGGTTAATGAGGTGGAATTCAGGACCCTCACTGTCAGTGCTGGTTTACAAGGTGGAATTCAGCACCCTCACTCTCAGTGCTGGTTTACAAGGTGGAATTCAGGACCCTCACGCTCAGTGCTGGGTTACAGGGTGGAATTCAGGACCCTCACTCTCAGGGCTGGTTTACAAGGTGGAATTCAGGACCCTCACTGTCATTTCTGGTTTACAAGGTGGAATTCAGGAATCTCCTGCTCAGTGCTGGTTTGCAATTTGGAATTCAGGACCCTCACGCTCAGTGCTGGATACAGGGTGGAATTCAGGACCCTCAATCTCAGTGCTGGTATGCAAGGTGGAATTCAGCACCCTCACTCTCAGGGCTGGTTTACAAGGTGGAATTCAGGACCCTCACGCTCAGTGCTGGGTTACAGGGTGGAATTCAGGACTCTCACTCTCAGTGCTAGTTTACAAGGTGGAATTCAGCACCCACACCTCAGTGCTGGGTTACAGAATGGAATTCAGGACCCTCACTCTCAGGGCTGGTTTACAAGGTGGAATTCAGGACCCTCACGCTCAGTGCTGGGTTACAGGGTGGAATTCAGGAGCCTCACTGTCATTTCTGGTTTACAAGGTGGAATTCAGGACCCTCCTGCTCAGTGCTGGGTTAAACGGTGGAATTCAGGACCCTCACTCTGAGTGCTGGTTAATAAGGTGGAATTCAGGACCCTCACTGTCAGTGCTGGTTTACAAGGTGGAATTCAGGACCCTCACTCTCAGTGCTGGTTTACAAGGTGGAATTCAGGACCCTCACGCACAGTGCCTGGATACAGGGTGGAATTCAGGACCCTCACTCTCAGTGCTGGTTTACAAGGTGGAATTCAGGACCCTCACGCTCAGTGCTGGTTTACAGGGTGGAATTCAGCACCCTCATGCTCAGTGCTGGTTTACAGGGTGGAATTCAGGACCCTCACTCTCAGGGCTGGTTTACAAGGTGGAATTCAGGACCCTCACTCTCAGTGCTGGTTTACAAGGTGGAATTCAGGACCCTCACGCTCAGTGCTGGGTTACAGGGTGGAATTCAGGACCCTCACTCTCAGTGCTGGTTTACAAGGTGGAATTCAGGACCCTCACGCTCAGTGCTGGTTTAAAATGTGGAATTCAGGACCCTCACTCTCAGTGCTGGGTTACAAGGTGGAATTCAAGACTCTCACAGAAAGTGCTGTGTTACAGGATGGAATTGAGGACGCTGACGCTCAACGATGGGTTACAGTTGGAATTCAGGACCTTCACTCTCAGAGCTGGTTAATGAGGTGGAATTCAGGACCCTCACTGTCAGTGCTGGTTTACAAGGTGGAATTCAGCACCCTCACTCTCAGTGCTGGGTTACAGGATGGAATTCAGGACCCTCACTCTCAGTGCTGGTTTACAGTGTGGAATTCAGGACCCTCACTCTCAGTGCTGGGATATAAGGTGGAAATCAGGACCCTCACGCTCAGTGTTGGTTTACAAGGAAGAATTCAGGACTCTCACGCACAGTGCTGGTTTACAAGGTGGAATTCAGGACCCTCACTCCCAGTGCTGGTTTGGAAGTTGGAATTCAGGACCCTCACGCTCAGTGCTGGGTTACAGGGTGGAATTCAGGACCCTCACTCTCAGTGCTGGTTTACAAGGTGGAATTCAGCACCCTCACCTCAGTGCTGGGTTACAGGGTGGAATTCAGGACCCTCACTCTCAGTGCTGGGATATAAGGTGGAAATCAGGACCCTCACACTCAGTGCTGGTTTACAAGGTGGAATTCAGGACCCTCACGCCCAGTGCTGGTTTGGAAGTTGGAATTCAGGACCCTCACGCTCAGTGCTGGATACAGGGTGGAATTCAGGACCCTCAATCTCAGTGCTGGTTTGCAAGGTGGAATTCAGCACCCTCACTCTCAGGGCTGGTTTACAAGGTGGAATTCAGGACCCTCAATCTCAGTGCTGGTTTACAAGGTGGAATTCATGACCCTCACGCTCAGTGCTGGGTTACAGGGTGGAATTCAGGACCCTCACTCTCAGTGCTGGTTTACAAGGTGGAATTCAGCACCCTCACGCTCAATGCTGGGTTACAGTGTGGAATTCAGGACCCTCACTCTGAGTGCTGGTTTACAAAGTGGAATTCAGGACACTCACGCTCAAAGATGGGTTAAAGTTCGAATTCAGGACCTTTACTCTCAGGGCTGGTTAATAAGGTGGAATTCAGGACTCTCACTGTCAGTGCTGGTTTACAAGGTGGAATTCAGGACCCTCCCGCTCAGTGCTGGGTTACAGGGTGGAATTCAGGACCCTCACTCTCATTGCTAGTTTACAAGGTGGAATTCAGCACCCTCACGCTCAGTGCTGGGTTACAAGGTGGAATTCAGGACCCTCACGCTCAGTGCTGGTTTGCAAGGTTGAATTCAGGACCCTCACACTCAGTTCTGGTTTACAAGTTGGAATTCAGGACCCTGTCTCAGTGCTGGTTGATAAAGTGGAATTCTGGACCTTCGCGCATAGTGCTTGCTTACAGGGTGAAATTCAGGACACTCACTCTCCGGGCTGGTTTATGCAAGGTGGAATTCAGCACCCTCACTCTCAGGGCTGGTTTACAAGGTGGAATTCAGGACCCTCACGTTCAGTGCTGGTTTACAAGGTGGAATTCAGGACCCTCACTGCTCAGTGCTGGTTTACAAGGTGGAATTCAGGACCCTCACTCTCAGTGCTGGTTTACAAGGTGGAATTCAGGACCCTCACTCTCAGTGCTGGTTTACAAGGTGGAATTCTGGACCCTCACGCACAGTGCCTGGATACAGGGTGGAATTCAGGACCCTCACTCTCAGTGCTGGTTTACAAGGTGGAATTCAGGACCCTCACGCTCAGTGCTGGGTTACAGGGTGGAATTCAGGACCCTCACTCTCAGGGCTGGTTTACAAGGTGGAATTCAGGACCCTCACTGTCATTTCTGGTTTACAAGGTGGAATTCAGTAACCCTCCTGCTCAGTGCTGGGTTGCAATTTGGAATTCAGGACCCTCACGCTCAGTGCTGGATTACAGGGTGGAATTCAGGACCCTCACTCTCAGTGCTGGTTTACAAGGTGGAATTCAGCACCCTCACTCTCAGTGCTGGTTTACAAGGTGGAATTCAGGACCCTCACTCTCAGTGCTGGTTTACAAGGTGGAATTCAAGACCCTCACAGAAAGTGCTGTGTTACAAGATGGAATTCAGGACGCTCACGCTCAGTGCTGGGTTACAGTTGGAATTCAGGACCCTCACTCTCAGTGCTGGTTTACAAGGTGGAATTCAGGACCCTCACTCTCAGTGCTGGTTTACAAGTTGGAATTCAGGACCCTCACGCTCAGTGCTGGTTTACAGTGTGGAATTCAGGACCCTCACGCTCAAAGATGGGTTAAAGTTCGAATTCAGGACCTTTACTCTCAGGGCTGGTTAATAAGGTGGAATTCAGGACCCTCACTGTCAGTGCTGGTTTACAAGGTGGAATTCAGGACCCTCACGCTCAGTGCTGGGTTACAAGGTGGAATTCAGGACCCTCACGCTCAGTGCTGGTTTACAAGATGGAATTCAGGACCCTCCCGCTCAGTGCTGGGTTACAAGGTGGAATTCAGGACTCTCACTCTCAGTGCTAGTTTACAAGGTGGAATTCAGCACCCACACGCTCAGTGCTGGGTTACAGGGTGGAATTCAGCACCCTCACGCTCAGTGCTGTTTTGAAATGTTGAATTCAGGACCCTCACTCTCAGTTCTGGTTTACAAGGTGGAATTCAGGACCCTGTCTCAGTGCTGGTTGATAACGTGGATTCAAGACCCTCACGGAACGTGCTGTGTTACAGGGTGGATTTCAGGACCCTCACTCTCAGTGCTGGTTTACAAGGTGGAATTCTGGACCCTCACGCACAGTGCTGGCTTACAGGGTGGAATTCAGTACCCTCATGCTCAGTGTTGGTTTACAAGGTGGAATTCAGGACCCTCACGCTCAGAGCTGGCTTACAGGGTGGAATTCAGGACCCTCACTCTCAGGGCTGGTTTACAAGGTGGAATTCAGCACCCTCACGCTCAATGCTGGGTTACAGTGTGGAATTCAGGACCCTCACTCTGAGTGCTGGTTTATAAAGTGGAATTCAGGACACTCACGCTCAAAGATGGGTTAAAGTTCGAATTCAGGACCTTTACTCTCAGGGCTGGTTAATAAGGTGGAATTCAGGACCCTCACTCTCAGTGCTGGTTTACAAGGTGGAATTCAGGACCCTCACGCTCAGTGCTGGTTTAAAATGTGGAATTCAGGACCCTTACTCTCAATACTGGTTTACAAGGTGGAATTCAAGACCCTCACAGAAAGTGCTGTGTTACAAGATGGAATTCAGGACGCTCACGCTCAACGATGGGTTACAGTTGGAATTCAGGACCTTCACTCTCAGAGCTGGTTAATGAGGTGGAATTCAGGACCCTCACTGTCAGTGCTGGTTTACAAGGTGGAATTCAGCACCCTCACTCTCAGTGCTGGTTTACAAGGTGGAATTCTGGACCCTCACGCACAGTGCCTGGATACAGGGTGGAATTCAGTACCCTCATGCTCAGTGCTGGTTTACAAGGTGGAATTCAGGACCCTCACGCTCAGTGCTGGCTTACAGGGTGGAATTCAGGACCCTCACTCTCAGGGCTGGTTTACAAGGTGGAATTCAGCACCCTCACGCTCAATGCTGGGTTACAGTGTGGAATTCAGGACCCTCACTCTGAGTGCTGGTTTATAAAGTGGAATTCAGGACACTCACGCTCAAAGATGGGTTAAAGTTCTAATTCAGGACCTTTACTCTCAGGGCTGGTTAATAAGGTGGAATTCAGGACCCTCACTGTCAGTGCTGGTTTACAAGGTGGAATTCAGGACCCTCACGCTCAGTGCTGGTTTACAAGGTGGAATTCAGGACCCTCAATCTCAGTGCTGGTATGCAAGGTGGAATTCAGCACCCTCACTCTCAGGGCTGGTTTACAAGGTAGAATTCAGGACACTCACGCTCAGTGCTGGTTTACAAGGTGGAATTCAGCACCCTCATGCTCAGTGCTGTTTCACAACTTGTAATTCATGACCCTCACGCTCAGTGCTGTGTTAAAAGGTGGAATTCAGGACTCTCACAGAACGTGCTGGGTTACAGGGTGGATTTCAGGACCCTCACTCTCAGTGCTGGTTTAGAAGGTGGAATTCAGGACCCTCCCGCTCAGTGCTGGGTTACAGGATGGAATTCAGGACCCTCACTCTCAGGGCTGGTTTACAAGGTGGAATTCAGCACCCTCACGCTCAGTGCTGGGATATAGGGTGGAAATCAGGACCCTCACGCTCAGTGCTGGTTTACAAGGTGGAATTCAGGACCCTCACGCTCAGTGCTGGTTTACAAGGTGGAATTCAGGACCCTCACTCTCAGTTCTGGTTTACAAGGTGCAATTCAGGACCCTCACTGTCAGTTCTGGTTTACAAGGTGGAATTCAGGACCCTGTCTCAGTGCTGGTTGATAACGTGGATTCAAGACCCTCACGGAACGTGCTGTGTTACAGGGTGGATTTCAGGACCCTCACTCTCAGTGCTGGTTTACAAGGTGGAATTCTGGACCCTCACGCACAGTGCCTGGATACAGGGTGGAATCCACTACCCTCATGCTCAGTGTTGGTTTAAAAGGTGGAATTCAGGACCCTCACGCTCAGTGCTGGTTTACAGTGTGGAATTCAGGACCCTCACTCTGAGTGCTGGTTTATAAAGTGGAATTCAGGACACTCACGCTGAAAAATGGGTTAAAGTTCTAATTCAGGACCTTTACTCTCAGGGCTGGTTAATAAGGTGGAATTCAGGACCCTCACTGTCAGTGCTGGTTTACAAGGTGGAATTCAGGACCCTCACGCTCAGTGCTGGGTTACAGAGAGGAATTCAGGACCCTCACGGTCAGTGCTGGTTTAAAATTTGGAATTCAGGACCCTCACTCTCAATACTGGTTTACAAGGTGGAATTCAGGACCCTCACAGAAAGTGCTGTGTTACAAGATGGAATTCAGGACGCTCACGCTCAACGATGGGTTACAGTTGGAATTCAGGACCTTCACTCTCAGAGCTGGTTAATGAGGTGGAATTCAGGACCCTCACTGTCAGTGCTGGTTTACAAGGTGGAATTCAGTACCCTCACGCTCAGTGCTGGTTTACAAGGTGGAATTCAGCACCCTCACGCTCAATGCTGGGTTACAGTGTGGAATTCAGGACCCTCACTCTGAGTGCTGGTTTATAAAGTGGAATTCAGGACACTCACGCTGAAAAATGGGTTAAAGTTCTAATTCAGGACCTTTACTCTCAGGGCTGGTTAATAAGGTGGAATTCAGGACTCTCACTGTCAGTGCTGGTTTACAAGGTGGAATTCAGGACCCTCCCGCTCAGTGCTGGGTTACAGGGTGGAATTCAGGACCCTCACTCTCAGTGCTGGTTTACAAGGTGGAATTCAGGACCCTCACGCTCAGTGCTGGTTTAAAATGTGGAATTCAGGACCCTTACTCTCAATACTGGTTTACAAGGTGGAATTCAAGACCCTCACAGAAAGTGCTGTGTTACAGGATGGAATTCAGGACGCTCACGCTCAACGATGGGTTACAGTTGGAATTCAGGACCTTCACTCTCAGAGCTGGTTAATAAGGTGGAATTCAGGACCCTCACTCTCAGTGCTGGTTTACAAGGTGGAATTCAGGACCCTCACTCTCAGTGCTGGTTTACAAGGTGGAATTCAGGACCCACACGCTCAGTGCTGGGTTACAGGGTGGAATTCAGGACCCTCACTCTCAGTGCTGGTTTACAAGGTGGAATTCTGGACCCTCACGCACAGTGCCTGGATACAGGGTGGAATTCAGTACCCTCATGCTCAGTGTTGGTTTACAAGGTGGAATTCAGGACCCTCACGCTCAGTGCTGGGTTACAGGGTGGAATTCAGGACCCTCACTCTCAGTGCTGGTTTACAAGGTGGAATTCAGGACCCTCACGCTCAGTGCTGGTTTACAGTGTGGAATTCAGGACCCTCACTCTGAGTGCTGGTTTATAAAGTGGAATTCAGGACACTCACGCTCAAAGAAGGGTTAAAGTTCAAATTCAGGACCTTTAGTCTCAGGGCTGTTTAATAAGGTGGAATTCAGGACCCTCACTGTCAAAGCTGGTTTACGAGGTGGAATTCAGGACCCTCAGTCTCAGTACTGGGTTACAGGGTGGAATTCAGTACGCTCACTCTCAGTGCTGGTTTACAAGGTGGAATTCAGGACCCTCACGCTCAGTGCTGGGTTACAGTGTGGAATTCAGGACCCTCACTCTGAGTGCTGGTTTACAAAGTGGAATTCAGGACACTCACCCTCAAAGATGGGTTAAAGTTGGAACTCAGGACCTTTACTCTCAGGGCTGGTTAATAAGGTGGAATTCAGGACTCTCACTGTCAGTGCTGGTTTACAAGGTGGAATTCAGGACCCTCCCGCTCAGTGCTGGGTTACAAGGTGGAATTCAGGACCCTCACGCTCAGTGCTGGGTTACAGGGTGGAATTCAGGACCCTCACTCTCAGTGCTGGTTTACAAGGTGGAATTCAGGACCCTCACGCTCAGTGCTGGTTTAAAATGTGGAATTCAGGACCCTCACTCTCAGTGCTGGTTTACAAGGTGGAATTCAGGACTCTCACTCTCAGTGTTTGTTTAAAATGTGGAATTCAGGACCCTCACGGAACGTGCTGTGTTACAGGGTGGATTTCAGGACCCTCACTCTCATTGCTAGTTTACAAGGTGGAATTCAGCACCCACACGCTCAGTGCTGGGTTACAGGATGGAATTCAGGACCCTCACTCTCAGGGCTGGTTTACAAGGTGGAATTCAGGACCCTCACTCTCAGTGCTGGGCTATAAGGTGGAATTCAGGACCCTCACGCTCAGTGCTGGTTTACAAGGTGGAATTCAGGACCCTCACGCTCAGTGCTGGGTTACAGGGTGGAATTCAGGACCCTCAATCTCAGTGCTGGTTTGCAAGGTGGAATTCAGCACCCTCACTCTCAGTGCTGGTTTACAAGGTGGAATTCAGGACCCTCACTCTCAGTGCTGGTTTACAAGGTGGAATTCAGGACCCTCACGCTCAGTGCTGGTTTAAAATGTTGAATTCAGGACCCTCACTCTCAGTTCTGGTTTACAAGGTGGAATTCAGGACCCTGTCTCAGTGCTGGTTGATAACGTGGATTCAAGACCCTCACGGAACGTGCTGTGTTACAGGGTGGATTTCAGGACCCTCACTCTCAGTGCTGGTTTACAAGGTGGAATTCAGGACCCTCACGCACAGTGCCTGGATACAGGGTGGAATTCAGGACCCTCACGCTCAGTGCTGGATTACAGGGTGGAATTCAGGACCCTCACTCTCAGTGCTGGTTTACAAGGTGGAATTCAGCACCCTCACGCTCAATGCTGGGTTACAGTGTGGAATTCAGGACCCTCACTCTGAGTGCTGGTTTATAAAGTGGAATTCAGGACACTCACGCTCAAAGATGGGTTAAAGTTCGAATTCAGGACCTTTACTCTCAGGGCTGGTTTACAAGGTGGAATTCAGGACCCTCACGCTCAGTGCTGGTTTACAAGGTGGAATTCAGGACCCTCACGCTCAGTGCTGGTTTACAAGGTGGAATTCAGCACCCTCATGCTCAGTGCTGGTTTACAACTTGTAATTCATGACCCTCACGCTCAGTGCTGGGTTACAAGGTGGAATTCAGGACTCTCACTCTCAGTGCTCGTTTACAAGGTGGAATTCAGGACCCTCACGCTCAGTGCTGGGTTACAGGGTGGAATTCAGGACCCTCACTCTCAGGGCTGGTTTACAAGGTGGAATTCAGCACCCTCACGCTCAGTGCTGGGTTACAGTGTGGAATTCAGGACCCTCACTCTGAGTGCTGGTTTACAAAGTGGAATTCAGGACACTCACCCTCAAAGATGGGTTAAAGTTGGAACTCAGGACCTTTACTCTCAGGGCTGGTTAATAAGGTGGAATTCAGGACTCTCACTCTCAGTGCTGGTTTACAAGGTGGAATTCAGGACCCTCACGCTCAGTGCTGGGTTACAAGGTGGAATTCAGGACCCTCACGCTCAGTGCTGGTTTAAAATGTGGAATTCAGGACCCTCACTCTCAGTTCTGGTTTACAAGGTGGAATTCAGGACCCTCACTCTCAGTGCTGGTTGATAACGTGGATTCAAGACCCTCACGGAACGTGCTGTGTTACAGGGTGGATTTCAGGACCCTCACTCTCAGTGCTGGTTTACAAGGTGGAATTCAGGACCCTCCCGCTCAGTGCTGGGTTACAGGGTGGAATTCAGGACCCTCATGCTCAGTGCTGGTTTACAAGGTGGAATTCAGGACCCTCACGCTCAGTGCTGGGTTACAGGGTGGAATTCAGGACCCTCACTCTGAGGGCTGGTTTACAAGGTGGAATTCAGCACCCTCCTGCTCAATGCTGGGTTACAGTGTGGAATTCAGGACCCTCACTCTGAGTGCTGGTTTACAAAGTGGAATTCAGGACACTCACGCTCAAAGATGGGTTAAAGTTCGAATTCAGGACCTTTACTCTCAGGGCTGGTTAATAAGGTGGAATTCAGGACCCTCACTGTCAGTGCTGGTTTACAAGGTGGAATTCAGGACCCTCACGCTCAGTGCTGGTTTACAAGGTGGAATTCAGGACCCTCACTCTCAGTGCTGGTTTACAAGGTGGAATTCAGGACCCTCACTCTCAGTGCTGGTTTACAAGGTGGAATTCAGGACACTCACGCTCAGTGCTGGTTTACAAGGTGGAATTCAGCACCCTCATGCTCAGTGCTGGTTCACAACTTGTAATTCATGACCCTCACGCTCAGTGCTGGGTTACAAGGTGGAATTCAGGACCCTCACGGAACGTGCTGTGTTACAGGGTGGAATTCAGGACCCTCACTCTCAGTGCTGGTTTACAAGGTGGAATTCAGCACCCTCACGCTCAGTGCTGGGTTACAGGGTGGAATTCAGGACCCTCACTCTCAGGGCTGGTTTACAAGGTGGAATTCAGGACCCTCACGCTCAGTGCTGGGATATAGGGTGGAAATCAGGACCCTCACGCTCAGTGCTGGTTTACAAGGTGGAATTCAGGACTCTCACGCTCAGTGCTGGTTTACAAGGTGGAATTCATGACCCTCACGCTCAGTGCTGGGTTACAAGGTGGAATTCAGGACTCTCACTCTCAGTGTTTGTTTAAAAAGTGGAATTCAGGACCCTCACGGAACGTGCTGTGTTACAGGGTGGATTTCAGGACCCTCACTCTCAGTGCTGGCTTACAAGGTGGAATTCTGGACACTCACGCACAGTGCCTGGATACAGGGTGGAATTCACTACCCTCATGCTCAGTGTTGGTTTACAAGGTGGAATTCAGGACCCTCACGCTCAGTGCTGGATTACAGGGTGGAATTCAGGACCCTCACTCTCAGTGCTGGTTTACAAGGTGGAATTCAGGACCCTCACGCTCAGTGCTGGGTTACAGTGTGGAATTCAGGACCCTCACTCTCAGTGCTGGTTTACAAGGTGGAATTCAGGACCCTCACGCTCAGTGCTGGGTTACAAGTTGGAATTCAGGACCCTCACTCTGAGTGCTGGGTTACAAGGTGGAATTCAGGACCCTCACTCTGAGTGCTGGTTTATAAAGTGGAATTCAGGACACTCACCCTCAAAGATGGGTTAAAGTTCTAATTCAGGACCTTTACTCTCAGGGCTGGTTAATAAGGTGGAATTCAGGACTCTCACTGTCAGTGCTGGTTTACAAGGTGGAATTCAGGACCCTCCCGCTCAGTGCTGGGTTACAGGGTGGAATTCAGGACCCTCACTCTCAGTGCTGGTTTACAAGGTGGAATTCAGGACCCTCACTGTCAGTGCTGGTTTAAAATGTGGAATTCAGGACCCTTACTCTCAATACTGCTTTACAAGGTGGAATTCAAGACCCTCACAGAAAGTGCTGTGTTACAAGATGGAATTCAGGACGCTCACGCTCAACGATGGGTTACAGTTGGAATTCAGGACCTTCACTCTCAGTGCTGGTTAATAAGGTGGAATTCAGGACCCTCACTCTCAGTGCTGGTTTACAGGGTGGAATTCAGGACCCTCACTCTCAGTGCTGGTTTACAAGGTGGAATTCAGGACCCTCACGCTCAGTGCTGGGTTACAGGGTGGAATTCAGGACTCTCACTCTCATTGCTAGTTTACAAGGTGGAATTCAGCACCCACACGCTCAGTGCTGGGTTACAGGGAGGAATTCAGGACCCTCACTCTCAGGGCTGGTTTACAAGGTGGAATTCAGGACCCTCACTCTCAGTGCTGGTTTACAAGTTGGAATTCAGGACCCTCACGCTCAGTGCTGGGTTACAGGGTGGAATTCAGGACCCTCACTCTCAGTGCTGGTTTACAAGGTGGAATTCAGGACCCTCACGCTCAGTGCTGGGTTACAGGGTGGAATTCAGGACCCTCACGCTCAGTGCTGTTTTAAAATTTTGAATTCAGGACCCTCACTCTCAGTTCTGGGTTGCAAGGTGGAATTCAGGACTCTCACTCTCAGTGTTTGTTTAAAAAGTGGAATTCAGGACCGTCACGGAACTTGCTGTGTTACAGGGTGGATTTCAGGACCCTCACTCTCAGTGCTGGTTTACAAGGTGGAATTCTGGACCCTCACGCACAGTGCCTGGATACAGGGTGGAATTCAGTACCCTCATGCTCAGTGTTGGTTTACAAGGTGGAATTCAGGACCCTCACGCTCAGTGCTGGGTTACAGGGTGGAATTCAGGACCCTCACTCTCAGTGCTGGTTTACAAGGTGGAATTCAGGACCCTCACGCTCAGTGCTGGGTTACAGGATGGAATTCAGGACCCTCACTCTCAGTGCTGGTCTACAAGGTGGAATTCAGGACCCTCACGCTCAGTGCTGGTTTAAAATGTGGAATTCAGGACCCTTACTCTCAATACTGGTTTACAAGGTGGAATTCAAGACCCTCACAGAAAGTGCTGTGTTACAAGATGGAATTCAGGACGCTCACGCTCAACGATGGGTTACAGTTGGAATTCAGGACCTTCACTCTCAGAGCTGGTTAATGAGGTGGAATTCAGGACCCTCACTGTCAGTGCTGGTTTACAAGGTGGAATTCAGCACCCTCACGCTCAATGCTGGGTTACAGTGTGGAATTCAGGACCCTCACTCTGAGTGCTGGTTTATAAAGTGGAATTCAGGACACTCACGCTGAAAAATGGGTTAAAGTTCTAATTCAGGACCTTTACTCTCAGGGCTGGTTAATAAGGTGGAATTCAGGACTCTCACTGTCAGTGCTGGTTTACAAGGTGGAATTCAGGACCCTCCCGCTCAGTGCTGGGTTACAGGGTGGAATTCAGGACCCTCACTCTCAGTGCTGGTTTACAAGGTGGAATTCTGGACACTCACGCACAGTACCTGGATACAGAGTGGAATTCACTACCCTCATGCTCAGTGTTGGTTTACAGGGTGGAATTCAGGACCCTCACTCTCAGTGCTGGTTTACAAGGTGGAATTCAGCACCCTCACGCTCAGTGCTGGGTTACAGTGTGGAATTCAGGACCCTCACTCTGAGTGCTGGTTTACAAAGTGGAATTCAGGACACTCACGCTCAAAGATGGGTTAAAGTTCGAATTCAGGACCTTTACTCTCAGGGCTGGTTAATAAGGTGGAATTCAGGACCCTCACTGTCAGTGCTGGTTTACAAGGTGGAATTCAGGACCCACCCGCTCAGTGCTGGGTTACAGAGTGGAATTCAGGACCCTCACTCTCAGTGCTGGTTTACAAGGAGGAATTCAGGACACTCACGCTCAGTGCTGGGTTACAGGGTGGAATTCAGGACCCTCACGCTCAGTGCTGGTTTACAAGGTGGAATTCAGGACCCTCACGCTCAGTGCTGGTTTACAAGGTGGAATTCAGGACCCTCACTCTCAGTGCTGGTTTACAAGGTGGAATTCAGGACCCTCACTCTCAGTTCTGGTTTACAAGGTGGAATTCAGGACCCTCACTCTCAGTGTTTGTTTAAAATGTGGAATTCAGGACCCTCACGGAACGTGCTGTGTTACAGGGTGGATTTCAGGACCCTCACTCTCAGTGCTGGTTTACAAGGTGGAATTCAGGACCCTCACGCTCAGTGCTGGGTTACAGGGTGGAATTCAGGACCCTCACTCTCAGTGCTGGTTTACAAGGTGGAATTCAGCACCCTCACGCTCAGTGCTGGGTTACAGTGTGGAATTCAGGACCCTCACTCTGAGTGCTGGTTTATAAAGTGGAATTCAGGACACTCACGCTCAAAGATGGGTTAAAGTTTGAATTCAGGACCTTTACTCTCAGGGCTGGTTAATAAGGTGGAATTCAGGACCCTCACTGTCAGTGCTGGTTTACAAGGTGGAATTCAGGACCCTCACTCTCAGTGCTGGTTTACAAGGTGGAATTCAGGACCCTCACGCTCAGTGCTGGTTTACAGGGTGGAATTCAGGACCCTCACGCTCAGTGCTGGTTTACAAGGTGGAATTCAGGACCCTCACGCTCAGTGCTGGTTTACAAGGTGGAATTCAGGACTCTCACTCTCAGTGCTGGTTTACAAGGTGGAATTCAGGACCCTCACTCTCAGTGCTGGTTTACAAGGTGGAATTCAGGACCCTCACTCTCAGTGCTGGTTTATAACGTGGATTCAAGACCCTCACGGAACGTGCTGTGTTACAGGGTGGATTTCAGGACCCTCACTCTCAGTGCTGGTTTACAAAGTGGAATTCAGGACCCTCACGCTCAGTGCTGGGTTACAAGGTGGAATTCAGGACCTTTACTCTCAGTGCTGGTTAATAAGGTGGAATTCAGGACCCTCACTGTCAGTGCTGGTTTACAAGGTGGAATTCAGGACCCTCCCGCTCAGTGCTGGGTTACAGGGTGGAATTCAGGACCCTCACTCTCAGTGCTGGTTTACAAGGTGGAATTCAGGACCCTCACGCTCAGTGCTGGTTTAAAATGTGGAATTCAGGACCCTTACTCTCAATACTGGTTTACAAGGTGGAATTCAAGACCCTCACAGAAAGTGCTGTGTTACAAGATGGAATTCAGGACGCTCACGCTCAACGATGGGTTACAGTTGGAATTCAGGACCTTCACTCTCAGAGCTGGTTAATGAGGTGGAATTCAGGACCCTCACTGTCAGTGCTGGTTTACAAGGTGGAATTCAGCACCCTCACTCTCAGTGCTGGTTTACAAGTTGGAATTCATGACCCTCACGCTCAGTGCTGGGTTACAGGGTGGAATTCAGGACCCTCACTCTCAGTGCTGGTTTACAAGGTGGAATTCAGGACCCTCACTCTCAGTGCTGGTTTACAAGGTGGAATTCAGGACCCTCACGCCCAGTGCTGGTTTGCAAGGTGGAATTCAGGACCCTCACGCTCAGTGCTGGATACAGGGTGGAATTCAGGACCCTCAATCTCAGTGCTGGTTTGCAAGGTGGAATTCAGGACCCTCACTCTCAGTGCTGGTTTACAAGGTGGAATTCAGGACCCTCACGCTCAGTGCTGGGTTACAGGGTGGAATTCAGGACTCTCACTCTCAGTGCTAGTTTACAAGGTGGAATTCAGCACCCACACCTCAGTGCTGGGTTACAGAATGGAATTCAGGACCCTCACTCTCAGGGCTGGTTTACAAGGTGGAATTCATGACCCTCACGCTCAGTGCTGGGATATAGGGTGGAAATCAGGACCCTCACGCTCAGTGTTGGTTTACAAGGAAGAATTCAGGACTCTCACGCCCAGTGCTGGTTTACAAGGTGGAATTCAGGACCCTCACGCTCAGTGCTGGGTTACAAGGTGGAATTCAGGACCCTTAATCTCAGTACTGGGTTACAAGGTTGAATTCAGGACCCTCACTCTCAGTTCTGGTTTACAAGGTGGAATTCAGGACCCTGTCTCAGTGCTGGTTGATAACGTGGATTCAAGACCCTCACGGAACGTGCTGTGTTACAGGGTGGATTTCAGGACCCTCACTCTCAGTGCTGGTTTACAAGGTGGAATTCTGGACCCTCACGCACAGTGCCTGGATACAGGGTGGAATTCAGTACCCTCATGCTCAGTGTTGGTTTACAAGGTGGAATTCAGGACCCTCACGCTCAGTGCTGGGTTACAGGGTGGAATTCAGGACCCTCACTCTCAGTGCTGGTTTACAAGGTGGAATTCAGGACCCTCACGCTCAGTGCTGGTTTACAAGGTGGAATTCAGGACCCTCACGCTCAGTGCTGGGTTACAGGGAGGAATTCAGGACCCTCACGCTCAGTGCTGGTTTAAAATGTGGAATTCAGGACCCTCACTCTCAGTGCTGGTTTACAAGGTGGAATTCAAGACCCTCACAGAAAGTGCTGTGTTACAGGATGGAATTCAGGACGCTCACGCTCAACGATGGGTTACAGTTGGAATTCAGGACCTTCACTCTCAGAGCTGGTTAATGAGGTGGAATTCAGGACCCTCAGTCTCAGTACTGGGTTACAGGGTGGAATTCAGTACGCTCACGCTCAGTGTTGGTTTACAAGGTGGAATTCAGCACCCTCACGCTCAGTGCTGGGTTACAGTGTGGAATTCAGGACCCTCACTCTGAGTGCTGGTTTATAAAGTGGAATTCAGGACACTCACGCTGAAAAATGGGTTAAAGTTCTAATTCAGGACCTTTACTCTCAGGGCTGGTTAATAAGGTGGAATTCAGGACCCTCACTGTCAGTGCTGGTTTACAAGGTGGAATTCAGGACCCTCCCGCTCAGTGCTGGGTTACAGGGTGGAATTCAGGACCCTCACTCTCAGTGCTGGTTTACAAGGTGGAATTCAGGACCCTCACTCTCAGTGCTGGGTTACAGGGTGGAATTCAGGACCCTCATGCTCAGTGTTGGTTTACAAGGTGGAATTCAGGACCCTCACGCTCAGTGCTGGGTTACAGGGTGGAATTCAGGACCCTCACTCTGAGGGCTGGTTTACAAGGTGGAATTCAGCACCCTCCTGCTCAATGCTGGGTTACAGTGTGGAATTCAGGACCCTCACTCTGAGTGCTGGTTTACAAAGTGGAATTCAGGACACTCACGCTCAAAGATGGGTTAAAGTTCGAATTCAGGACCTTTACTCTCAGGGCTGGTTAATAAGGTGGAATTCAGGACTCTCACTGTCAGTGCTGGTTTACAAGGTGGAATTCAGGACCCTCCCGCTCAGTGCTGGGTTACAAGGTGGAATTCAGGACTCTTTCTCTCATTGCTAGTTTACAAGGTGGAATTCAGCACCCACACGCTCAGTGCTGGTTTACAAGGTGGAATTCAGGACCCTCACGCTCAGTGCTGGTTTACAAGGTGGAATTCAGGACCCTCACGCTCAGTGCTGGTTTACAAGGTGGAATTCAGGACCCTCACGCTCAGTGCTGTGTTAAAAGGTGGAATTCAGGACCCTCACAGAACGTGCTGTGTTACAGGGTGGATTTCAGGACCCTCACTCTCATTGCTAGTTTACAAGGTGGAATTCAGCACCCACACGCTCAGTGCTGGGTTATAGGGTGGAATTCAGGACTCTCACTCTCAGTACTCGTTGACAAGGTGGAATTCAGGACCCTCACGCTCAGTGCTGGGATATAGGGTGGAAATCAGGACCCTCACGCTCAGTGCTGGTTTATAAGGTGGAATTCAGGACCCTCACGCTCAGTGCTGGTTTACAGTGTGGAATTCAGGACCCTCACTCTCAGTTCTGGTTTACAAGGTGGAATTCAGGACCCTGTCTCAGTGCTGGTTGATAACGTGGATTCAAGACCCTCACGGAACGTGCTGTGTTACAGGGTGGATTTCAGGACCCTCACTCTCAGTGCTGGTTTACAAGGTGGAATTCTGGACCCTCACGCACAGTGCCTGGATACAGGGTGGAATCCACTACCCTCATGCTCAGTGTTGGTTTAAAAGGTGGAATTCAGGACCCTCACGCTCAGTGCTGGATTACAGGGTGGAATTCAGGACCCTCACTCTCAGTGCTGGTTTACAAGGTGGAATTCAGCACCCTCACGCTCAATGCTGGGTTACAGTGTGGAATTCAGGACCCTCACTCTGAGTGCTGGTTTACAAAGTGGAATTCAGGACACTCACGCTCAAAGATGGGTTAAAGTTCAAATTCAGGACCTTTACTCTCAGGGCTGGTTAATAAGGTGGAATTCAGGACCCTCACTGTCAGTGCTGGTTTACAAGGTGGAATTCAGGACCCTCCCGCTCAGTGCTGGGTTACAGGGTGGAATTCAGGACCCTCACTCTCAGTGCTGGTTTACAAGGTGGAATTCAGGACCCTCACGCTCAGTGCTGGTTTAAAATGTGGAATTCAGGACCCTTACTCTCAATACTGGTTTACAAGGTGGAATTCAAGACCCTCACAGAAAGTGCTGTGTTACAGGATGGAATTCAGGACGCTCACGCTCAACGATGGGTTACAGTTGGAATTCAGGACCTTCACTCTCAGAGCTGGTTAATGAGGTGGAATTCAGGACCCTCACTGTCACTGCTGGGTTACAAGGTGGAATTCAGCACCCTCACTCTCAGTGCTGGTTTACAAGGTGGAATTCAGGACCCTCACGCTCAGTGCTGGGTTACAGGGTGGAATTCAGGACCCTCACTCTCAGTGCTGGTTTACAAGGTGGAATTCAGCACCCTCACTCTCAGTGCTGGGTTACAGGGTGGAATTCAGGACCCTCACTCTCAGTGCTGGTTTACAAGGTGGAATTCAGGACCCTCACGCCCAGTGCTGGTTTGGAAGTTGGAATTCAGGACCCTCACGCTCAGTGCTGGGTTACAGGGTGGAATTCAGGACCCTCACTCTCAGTGCTGGTTTGCAAGGTGGAATTCAGGACCCTCACTCTCAGGGCTGGTTTACAAGGTGGAATTCAGGACCCTCAATCTCAGTGCTGGTTTACAAGGTGGAATTCATGACCCTCACGCTCAGTGCTGGGTTACAGGGTGGAATTCAGGACCCTCACTCTCAGTGCTGGTTTACAAGGTGGAATTCAGGACCCTCACGCTCAGTGCTGGGTTACAGGGTGGAATTCAGGACCCTCACGCTCAGTGCTGGTTTACAAGGTGGAATTCAGGACCCTCACGCTCAGTGCTGGTTTACAAGGTGGAATTCAGGACCCTCACTCTCAGTGCTGGTTTACAAGGTGGAATTCAGGACCCTCACGCTCAGTGCTGGGTTACAAGGTGGAATTCAGGACTCTCACTCTCAGTGCTGGTTTACAAGGTGGAATTCAGGACCCTCACGCTCAGTGCTGGGTTACAGGGTGGAATTCAGGACCCTCACGCTCAGTGCTGGTTTAAAATGTTGAATTCAGGACCCTCACTCTCAGTTCTGGTTTACAAGGTGGAATTCAGGACCCTGTCTCAGTGCTGGTTTATAACGTGGATTCAAGACCCTCACGGAACGTGCTGTGTTACAGGGTGGATTTCAGGACCCTCACTCTCAGTGCTGGTTTACAAGGTGGAATTCAGCACCCTCACGCTCAGTGCTGGGTTACAGGGTGGAATTCAGGACCCTCACTCTCAGTGCTGGGTTACAGGGTGGAATTCAGGACCCTCACTCTCAGTGCTGGTTTACAAGGTGGAATTCAGCACCCTCACTCTCAGTGCTGGTTTACAAGGTGGAATTCAGGACTCCTCACTCTCAGTGCTTGTTTAAAAAGTGGAATTCAGGACCCTCACGGAACGTGCTGTGTTACAGGGTGGATTTCAGGACCCTCACTCTCATTGCTAGTTTACAAGGTGGAATTCTGGACCCTCACTCACAGTGCCTGGATACAGGGTGGAATTCAGTACCATCATGCTCAGTGTTGGTTTACAAGGTGGAATTCAGGACCCTCACTCTCAGTGCTGGTTTACAAGGTGGAATTCAGGACACTCACGCTCAGTGCTGGGATACAGAGAGGAATTCAGGACCCTCACGCTCAGTGCTGGTTTAAAATGTGGAATTCAGGACCCTCACTCTCAGTGCTGGTTTACAAGGTGGAATTCAAGACCCTCACAGAAAGTGCTGTGTTACAGGATGGAATTCAGGACGCTCACGCTCAACGATGGGTTACAGTTGGAATTCAGGACCTTCACTCTCAGAGCTGGTTAATGAGGTGGAATTCAGGACCCTCACTGTCAGTGCTGGTTTACAAGGTGGAATTCAGCACCCTCACTCTCAGTGCTGGTTTACAAGGTGGAATTCAGCACCCTCACGCTCAATGCTGGGTTACAGTGTGGAATTCAGGACCCTCACTCTGAGTGCTGGTTTATAAAGTGGAATTCAGGACACTCACGCTGAAAAATGGGTTAAAGTTCTAATTCAGGACCTTTACTCTCAGGGCTGGTTAATAAGGTGGAATTCAGGACTCTCACTGTCAGTGCTGGTTTACAAGGTGGAATTCAGGACCCTCCCGCTCAGTGCTGGGTTACAGGGTGGAATTCAGGACCCTCACTCTCAGTGCTGGTTTACAAGGTGGAATTCAGGACCCTCACGCTCAGTGCTGGGACACAGGGTGAAATTCAGGACCCTCACGCTCAGAGTTGGTTTACAAGGAGGAATTCAGGACTCTCACGCACAGTACTGGTTTACAAGGTGGAATTCAGGACCCTCACTCTCAGTTCTGGTTTACAAGGTGGAATTCAGGACTCTCACTCTCAGTTCTGGTTTACAAGGTCGAATTCAGGACTCTCACTCTCAGTGTTTGTTTAAAATGTGGAATTCAGGACCCTCACGGAACGTGCTGTGTTATAGGGTGGATTTCAGGACCCTCACTCTCAGTGCTGGTTTACAAGGTGGAATTCAGGACCCACACGCTCAGTGCTGGGTTACAGGGTGGAATTCAGGACCCTCACTCTCAGTGCTGGTTTACAAGGTGGAATTCAGCACCCTCACGCTCAGTGCTGGGTTACAGTGTGGAATTCAGGACCCTCACTCTGAGTGCTGGTTTATAAATTGGAATTCAGGACACTCACGCTCAAAGATGGGTTAAAGTTTGAATTCAGGACCTTTACTCTCAGGGCTGGTTAATAAGGTGGAATTCAGGACCCTCACGCCCAGTGCTGGTTTACAAGGTGGAATTCAGGACCCTCACGCTCAGTGCTGGTTTAAAATGTGGAATTCAGGACCCTTACTCTCAGTGCTGGTTTACAAGTTGGAATTCAGGACCCTCACTCTCAGTACTGTGTTACAGGGAGGAATTCAGGACCCTCACGCACAGTGCTGGATTAAAATGTGGAATTCAGCACCCTCACTCTCAGTGCTGGTTTACAAGGTGGAATTCAGCACCCTCACTCTCAGGGCGGGTTTAAAAGGTGGAATTCAGGACCCTTACTCTCAATACTGGTTTACAAGGTGGAATTCAAGACCCTCACAGAAAGTGCTGTGTTACAGGGTGGAATTCAGGACCCTCACTCTCAGTGCTGGTTTACAAGGTGGAATTCAGGACCCTCACGCTCAGTGCTGGGTTACAGGGTGGAATTCAGGACCCTCACTCTCAGTGCTGGTTTACAAGGTGGAATTCAGGACCCTCACGCTCAGTGCTGGGTTACAGGGTGGAATTCAGGACCCTCACGCTCAGTGCTGGGTTACAGGGTGGAATTCAGGACCCTCACTCTCAGTGCTGGTTTACAAGGTGGAATTCAGCACCCTCACGCTCAGTGCTGGGTTACAGTGTGGAATTCAGGACCCTCACTCTGAGTGCTGGTTTATAAAGTGGAATTCAGGACACTCACGCTCAAAGATGGGTTAAAGTTCGAATTCAGGACCTTTACTCTCAGGGCTGGTTTACAAGGTGGAATTCAGGACCCTCACTCTCAGTGCTGGTTTACAAGGTGGAATTCAGGACCCTCACGCTCAGTGCTGGTTTACAAGGTGGAATTCAGCACCCTCATGCTCAGTGCTGGTTTACAACTTGTAATTCATGACCCTCACGCTCAGTGCTGGGTTACAAGGTGGAATTCAGGACCCTCACTCTCAGTGTTTGTTTAAAATGTGGAATTCAGGACCCTCACGCTCAGTGCTGGGTTACAGGGTGGAATTCAGGACCCTCACTCTCAGTGCTGGTTTACAAGGTGGAATTCAGGACCCTCACGCTCAGTGCTGGGTTACAAGGTGGAATTCAGGACCCTCACGCCCAGTGCTGGTTTACAAGTTGGAATTCAGGACCCTCACTCTGAGTGCTGGTTTACAAAGTGGAATTCAGGACACTCACGCTCAAAGATGGGTTAAAGTTCGAATTCAGGACCTTTACTCTCAGGGCTGGTTAATAAGGTGGAATTCAGGACCCTCACTGTCAGTGCTGGTTTACAAGGTGGAATTCAGGACCCTCACGCTCAGTGCTGGGCTACAAGGTGGAATTCAGGACCCTCACTCTCAGTGCTGGTTTACAAGGTGGAATTCAGCACCCACACGCTCAGTGCTGGGTTAGAATGAGGAATTCAGGACTCTCACTCTCAGTGCTAGTTGACCAGGTGGAATTCAGCACACTCACTCTCAGTGCTGGGTTACAGGGAGGAATTCAGGACCCTCACGCTCAGTGCTGGTTTAAAATGTTGAATTCAGGACCCTCACTCTCAGTTCTGGTTTACAAGGTGGAATTCAGGACCCTCACTCTCAGTGCTGGTTGATAAGGTGGAATTCAGGACCCTCGCGCATAGTGCTCTTTTACAGGGTGGATTTCAGGACCCTCACTCTCAGTGCTGGGTTACAGGGTGGAATTCTGGCCCCTCACTCTCCACTCTCAGTGCTAGTTTACAAGTTGGAATTCAGGACCCTCCCGCTCAGTGCTGGTTTACAAGATGGAATTCAGGACCCTCACTCTCAGTGCTGGTTTACAAGGTGGAATTCAGGACCCTCACTCTCAGTGCTGGTTTACAAGGTGGAATTCAGGACCCTCACGCTCAGTGCTGGTTTACAAGGTGGAATTCAGGACCCTCACGCTCAGTGCTGGTTTACAAGGTGGAATTCAGGACCCTCACGCTCAGTGCTGGGTTACAAGGTGGAATTCAGGACCCTCACAGAACAGTGCTGGGTTACAGGGTGGAATTCAGGACCCTCACTCTCAGTGCTGGTTTACAAGGTGGAATTCAGGACCCTCACGCTCAGTGCTGGGTTACAGGGTGGAATTCAGGACCCTCACTCTCAGGGCTGGTTTACAAGGTGGAATTCAGGACCCTCACGCTCAGTGCTGGGATATAGGGTGGAAATCAGGACCCTCACGCTCAGTGCTGGTTTACAAGGTGGAATTCAGGACTCTCACGCTCAGTGCTGGTTTACAAGGTGGAATTCAGGACCCTCACTCTCAGTGCTGGTTTACAAGGTGGAATTCAGGACCCTCACTCTCAGTGCTGGTTTATAACGTGGATTCAAGACCCTCACGGAACGTGCTGTGTTACAGGGTGGATTTCAGGACCCTCACTCTCAGTGCTGGTTTACAAGGTGGAATTCTGGACCCTCACGCACAGTGCCTGGATACAGGGTGGAATTCAGTACCCTCATGCTCAGTGTTGGTTTACAAGGTGGAATTCAGGACCCTCACGCTCAGTGCTTGCTTACAGGGTGGAATTCAGGACCCTCACTCTCAGTGCTGGTTTACAAGGTGGAATTCAGCACCCTCACGCTCAGTGCTGGGTTACAGTGTGGAATTCAGGACCCTCACTCTGAGTGCTGGTTTACAAAGTGGAATTCAGGACGCTCATGTTCAACGATGGGTTACAGTTGGAATTCAGGACCTTCACTCTCAGTGCTGGTTTACAGAGTGGAATTCAGGACCCTCACTCTGAGTGCTGGTTTATAAAGTGGAATTCAGGACACTCACGCTGAAAAATGGGTTAAAGTTCTAATTCAGGACCTTTACTCTCAGGGCTGGTTAATAAGGTGGAATTCAGGACTCTCACTGTCAGTGCTGGTTTACAAGGTGGAATTCAGGACCCTCCCGCTCAGTGCTGGGTTACAGGGTGGAATTCAGGACCCTCACTCTCAGTGCTGGTTTACAAGGTGGAATTCAGGACCCTCACGCTCAGTGCTGGTTTAAAATGTGGAATTCAGGACCCTTACTCTCAATGCTGGTTTACAAGGTGGAAATCAAGACCCTCACAGAAAGTGCTGTGTTACAGGATGGAATTCAGGACGCTCACGCTCAACGATGGGTTACAGTTGGAATTCAGGACCTTCACTCTCAGAGCTGGTTAATGAGGTGGAATTCAGGACCCTCACTGTCACTGCTGGTTTACAAGGTGGAATTCAGCACCCTCACTCTCAGTGCTGGTTTACAAGTTGGAATTCAGGACCCTCACGCTCAGTGCTGGGTTACAGGGTGGAATTCAGGACCCTCACTCTCAGTGCTGGTTTACAAGGTGGAATTCAGGACCCTCACGCTCAGTGCTGGGTTACAGGGTGGAATTCAGGACCCTCACTCTCAGGGCTGGTTTACAAGGTGGAATTCAGGACCCTCACTCTCAGTGCTGGTTTACAAGGTGGAATTCAGGACCCTCACGCTCAGTGCTGGGTTACAGGGTGGAATTCAGGACCCTCACTCTCAGTGCTGGTTTACAAGGTGGAATTCAGGACCCTCACGCTCAGTGCTGGGTTACAGGGTGGAATTCAGGACCCTCACGCTCAGTGCTGGTTTACAAGGTGGAATTCAGGACCCTCACTCTCAGTGCTGGTTTACAAGGTGGAATTCAGGACCCTCACGCTCAGTGCTAGTTTGTAACGTGGAATTCAAGACCCTCACGGAACGTGCTGTGTTACAGGGTGGATTTCAAGACCCTCACTCTCAGTGCTGGTTTACAAGGTGGAATTCTGGACCCTCACGCACAGTGCCTGGATACAGGGTGGAATTCAGTACCCTCATGCTCAGTGCTGGTTTACAAGGTGGAATTCAGGACCCTCACTCTCAGTGCTGGTTTACAAGGTGGAATTCAGCACCCTCACGCTCAATGCTGGGTTACAGTGTGGAATTCAGGACCCTCACTCTGAGTGCTGGTTTATAAAGTGGAATTCAGGACACTCACGCTCAAAGATGGGTTAAAGTTCGAATTCAGGACCTTTACTCTCAGGGCTGGTTAATAAGGTGGAATTCAGGACCCTCACTGTCAGTGCTGGTTTACAAGGTGGAATTCAGGACCCTCCCGCTCAGTGCTGGGTTACAGGGTGGAATTCAGGACCCTCACTCTCAGTGCTGGTTTACAAGGTGGAATTCAGGACCCTCACGCTCAGTGCTGGGTTACAGGGTGGAATTCAGGACCCTCACGCTCAGTGCTGGTTTACAAGGTGGAATTCAGGACCCTCACGCTCAGTGCTGGTTTACAAGGTGGAATTCAGGACCCTCACTCTCAGTGCTGGTTTACAAGGTGGAATTCAGGACCCTCAATCTCAGTGCTGGTTTACAAGGTGGAATTCAGGACCCTCACTCTCAGGGCTGGTTTACAAGGTGGAATTCCTGACCCTCACGCTCAGTGCTGGGATACAGGGTGGAATTCAGGACCCTCACTCTCAGTGCTGGTTTACAAGGTGGAATTCAGGACCCTCACGCTCAGTGCTGGGTTACAGGGTGGAATTCAGGACCCTCACTCTCAGTGCTGGTTTACAAGGTGGAATTCAGCACCCTCACGCTCAGTGCTGGGTTACAGTGTGGAATTCAGGACCCTCACTCTGAGTGCTGGTTTACAAAGTGGAATTCAGGACACTCACGCTCAAAGATGGGTTAAAGTTTGAATTCAGGACCTTTAATCTCAGGGCTGGTTAATAAGGTGGAATTCAGGACCCTCACTGTCAGTGCTGGTTTAAAATGTGGAATTCAGGATCCTCACGCTCAGTGCTGGGTTACAGGGTGGAATTCAGGACCCTCACTCTCAGTGCTGGTTTACAAGGTGGAATTCAGGACCCTGCACGCTCAGTGCTGGGTTACAGGGTGGAATTCAGGACCCTCACGCTCAGTGCTGGTTTACAAGGTGGAATTCAGGACTCTCACGCACAGTGCTGGTTTACAAGGTGGAATTCAGCACCCTCACTCTCAGTGCTGGTTTACAAGGTGGAATTCAGGACCCTCACTCTCATGCTGGTTTACAAGTTGGAATTCATGGCCCTCACGCTCAATACTGCTTTACAAGGTGGAATTCAAGACCCTCACAGAACGTGATGTGTTACAGGGTGGATTTCAGGACCCTCACTCTCAGTGCTGGTTAATAATGTGGAATTAAGGACACTCACGCTCAAAGATGGGTTAAAGTTCGAATTCAGGACCTTTACTCTCAGGGCTGGTTAATAAGGTGGAATTCAGGACCCTCACTCTCAGTGCTGGTTTACAAGGTGGAATTCAGGACCCTCACGCTCAGTGCTGGGTTACAGGGTGGAATTCAGGACCCTCACTCTCAGTGCTGGTTTACAAGGTGGAATTCAGGACCCTCACGCTCAGTGCTGGTTTAAAATGTGGAATTCAGGACCCTTACTCTCAATACTGGTTTACAAGGTGGAATTCAAGACCCTCACAGAAAGTGCTGTGTTACAGGATGGAATTCAGGACGCTCACGCTCAACGATGGGTTACAGTTGGAATTCAGGACCTTCACTCTCAGAGCTGGTTAATGAGGTGGAATTCAGGACCCTCACTGTCAGTGCTGGTTTACAAGGTGGAATTCAGCACCCTCACTCTCAGTGCTGGTTTACAAGGTGGAATTCAGGACCCTCACTCTCAGTGCTGGATTACAGGGTGGAATTCAGGACCCTCACTCTCAGTGCTGGTTTGCAAGGTGGAATTCAGCACCCTCACTCTCAGGGCTGGTTTACAAGGTGGAATTCAGGACCCTCACGCTCAGTGCTGGTTTACAAGGTGGAATTCAGGACCCTCACGCTCAGTGCTGGATTACAGGGTGGAATTCAGGACCCTCACTCTCAGTGCTGGTTTACAAGGTGGAATTCAGGACCCTCACTCTCAGTGCTGGTTTACAAGTTGGAATTCATGACCCTCACGCTCAGTGCTGGGTTACAGGATGGAATTCAGGACTCTCACTCTCAGTGCTGGTTTACAAGGTGGAATTCAGCACCCACACCTCAGTGCTGGGTTACAGAATGGAATTCAGGACCCTCACTCTCAGGGCTGGTTTACAAGGTGGAATTCAGGACCCTCACTCTCAGTGCTGGGATATAGGGTGGAAATCAGGACCCTCACGCTCAGTGTTGGTTTACAAGGAAGAATTCAGGACTCTCACGCACAGTGCTGGTTTACAAGGTGGAATTCAGGACCCTCACGCCCAGTGCTGGTTTGCAAGATGGAATTCAGGACCCTCCCACTCAGTGCTGGGTTACAGGATGGAATTCAGGACCCTCACTCTCAGTGCTGGTTTACAAGGTGGAATTCAGGACCCTGTCTCAGTGCTGGTTGATAACGTGGATTCAAGACCCTCACGGAACCTGCTGTGTTACAGGGTGGATTTCAGGACCCTCACTCTCAGTGCTGGTTTACAAGGTGGAATTCTGGACCCTCACGCACAGTGCCTGGATACAGGGTGGAATTCAGTACCCTCATGCTCAGTGTTGGTTTACAAGGTGGAATTCAGGACCCTCACGCTCAGTGCTGGATTACAGGGTGGAATTCAGGACCCTCACTCTCAGGGCTGGTTTACAAGGTGGAATTCAGGACCCTCACGCTCAGTGCTGGTTTACAAGGTGGAATTCAGGACCCTCACGCTCAGTGCTGGGTTACAGGGTGGAATTCAGGACCCTCACGCTCAGTGCTGGTTTAAAATGTGGAATTCAGGACCCTCACTCTCAGTACTGGTTTACAAGGTGGAATTCAGGACCCTCACAGAAAGTGCTGTTTTACAAGATGGAATTCAGGACGCTCACGCTCAACGATGGGTTACAGTTGGAATTCAGGACCTTCAATCTCAGAGCTGGTTAATGAGGTGGAATTCAGGACCCTCACTCTCAGTGCTGGTTTACAAGTTGGAATTCATGACCCTCACTCTCAGTGCTGGTTTACAAGGTGGAATTCAGCACCCTCACGCTCAGTGCTGGGTTACAGTGTGGAATTCAGGACCCTCACTCTGAGTGCTGGTTTATGAAGTGGAATTCAGGACACTCACGCTCAAAAATGGGTTGAAGTTTAAATTTAGGACATTTACTCTCAGGGCTGGTTAATAAGGTGGAATTCAGGACCCTCACTGTCAGTGCTGGTTTACAAGGTGGAATTCAGGACCCTCACTCTCAGTACTGGGTTACAGGGTGGAATTCAGGACCCTCACTCTCAGTGCTGGTTTACAAGGTGGAATTCAGGACCCTCACTCTCAGTGCTGGGACACAGGGTGGAATTCAGGACCCTCACACCCAGTGCAGGTTTGGAAGGTGGAATTCAGGACCCTCACGCTCAGTGCTGGATTACAGGGTGGAATTCAGTACCCTCATGCTCAGTGTTGGTTTGCAAGGTGGAATTCAGGACCCTCACGCTCAGAGCTGGCTTACAGGGTGGAATTCAGGACCCTCACTCTCAGGGCTGGTTTACAAGGTGGAATTCAGCACCCTCACGCTCAATGCTGGGTTACAGTGTGGAATTCAGGACCCTCACTCTCAGTGCTGGTTTACAAAGTGGAATTCAGGACACTCACGCTCAAAGATGGGTTAAAGTTCGAATTCAGGACCTTTACTCTCAGGGCTGGTTAATAAGGTGGAATTCAGGACCCTCACTGTCAGTGCTGGTTTACAAGGTGGAATTCAGGACCCTCACGCTCAGTGCTGGGTTACAGGGTGGAATTCAGGACCCTCACTCTCAGTGCTGGTTTGCAAGGTGGAATTCAGGACCCTCACTCTCAGTGCTGGTTTACAAGGTGGAATTCAGGACACTCACGCTCAGTGCTGGTTTACAAGGTGGAATTCAGCACCCTCACGCTCAGTGCTGGTTTACAACTTGGAATTCAGGACCCTCACGCCCAGTTCTGGTTTGCAATTTGGAATTCAGGACCCTCACGGATCGTGCTGTGTTACAGGGTGGATTTCAGGACCCTCACTCTCATTGCTGGTTTACAAGGTGGAATTCAGGACCCTCCCGCTCAGTGCTGGGTTACAGGGTGGAATTCAGGACCCTCACTCTCAGTGCTGGTTTACAAGGTGGAATTCAGGACCCTCACGCTCAGTGCTGGGTTACAGGGTGGAATTCAGGACCCTCACTCTCAGTGCTGGTTTACAAGGTGGAATTCAGGACCCTCACGCTCAGTGCTGGTTTACAAGGTGGAATTCAGGACCCTCACACTCAGTTCTGGTTTACAAGTTGGAATTCAGGACCCTCACGCTCAGTGCTGGTTGATAACGTGAATTCAAGACCCTCACGGAACGTGCTGTGTTACAGGGTGGATTTCAGGACCCTCACACTCAGGGCTGGTTTACAAGGTGGAATTCTGGACCCTCACGCACAGTGCCTGGATACAGGGTGGAATTCAGTACCCTCATGCTCAGTGTTGGTTTACAAGGTGGAATTCAGTACCCTCATGCTCAGTGTTGGTTTACAAGGTGGAATTCAGGACCCTCACTCTCAGTGCTGGTTTACAAGGTGGAATTCAGCACCCTCACGCTCAGTGCTGGGTTACAGTGTGGAATTCAGGACCCTCACTCTGAGTGCTGGTTTATAAAGTGGAATTCAGGACACTCACGCTCAAAGATGGGTTAAAGTTTGAATTCAGGACCTTTAATCTCAGGGCTGGTTAATAAGGTGGAATTCAGGACCCTCACTGTCAGTGCTGGTTTACAAGGTGGAATTCAGGACCCTCCCGCTCAGTGCTGGGTTACAGGGTGGAATTCAGGACCCTCACTCTCAGTGCTGGTTTACAAGGTGGAATTCAGGACCCTCACGCTCAGTGCTGGTTTAAAATGTGGAATTCAGGACACTTACTCTCAATGCTGCTTTACAAGGTGGAATTCAAGACCCTCACAGAAAGTGCTGTGTTACAGGATGGAATTCAGGACGCTCACGCTCAACGATGGGTTACAGTTGGAATTCAGGACCTTCACTCTCAGAGCTGGTTAATGAGGTGGAATTCAGGACCCTCACTCTCAGTGCTGGTTTACAAGGTGGAATTCAGGACCCTCACTCTCAGTGCTGGTTTACAAGGTGGAATTCAGGACCCTCACGCTCAGTGCTGGGTTACAGGGTGGAATTCAGGACCCTCAATCTCAGTGCTGGTTTACAAGGTGGAATTCAGGACCCTCACTCTCAGTGCTGGGTTACAGGGTGGAATTCAGGACTCTCACTCTCAGTGCTGGTTTAAAAGGTGGAATTCAGGACCCTCACTCTCAGTGCTGGTTTACAAGGTGGAATTCAGGACCCTCACGCTCAGTGCTGGGTTACAGGGTGGAATTCAGGACCCTCAATCTCAGTACTGGTTTGCAAGGTGGAATTCAGCACCCTCACTCTCAGGGCTGGTTTACAAGGTGGAATTCAGGACCCTCAATCTCAGTGCTGGTTTACAAGGTGGAATTCAGGACCCTCACGCTCAGTGCTGGGTTACAGGGTGGAATTCAGGACCCTCACTCTCAGGGCTGGTTTACAAGGTGGAATTCAGGACCCTCACTCTCAGTGCTGGGTTACAGGGTGGAATTCAGGACCCTCACTCTCAGTGCTGGTTGACAAGGAAGAATTCAGGACTCTCACGCACGGTGCTGGTTTACAAGGTGGAATTCAGGACCCTCACGCTCAGTGCTGGTTTACAAGGTGGAATTCAGCACCCACACGCTCAGTGCTGGGTTACAAGGTGGAATTCAGGACTGTCACTCTCAGTGCTAGTTTACAAGGTGGAATTCAGCACCCTCACGCTCAGTGCTGGGTTACAGGGAGGAATTCAGGACCCTCACGCTCAGTGCTGGTTTAAAATGTGGAATTCAGGACCCTCACGCTCAGTGCTGGGTTACAAGGTGGAATTCAGGACTCTCACTCTCAGTGTTTGTTTAAAAAGTGGAATTCAGGACCCTCACGGAACGTGCTGTGTTACAGGGTGGATTTCAGGACCCTCACTCTCATTGCTGGTTTACAAGGTGGAATTCAGGACCCTCACGCTCAGTGCTGGGTTACAGGGTGGAATTCAGGACTCTCACTCTCAGTGCTGGGTTACAGGGTGGAATTCAGGACCCTCACTCTCAGTGCTGGTTTACAAGGTGGAATTCAGGACCCTCACTCTCAGGGCTGGTTTACAAGGTGGAATTCAGGACCCTCACTCTCAGTGCTGGTTTAAAAAGTGGAATTCAGGACCCTCACGGAACGTGCTGGGTTACAGGGTGGAATTCAGGACCCTCACTCTCAGTGCTGGTTTACAAGGTGGAATTCAGGACCCTCACGCTCAGTGCTGGATACAGGGTGGAATTCAGGACCCTCAATCTCAGTGCTGGTTTGCAAGGTGGAATTCAGCACCCTCACTCTCAGGGCTGGTTTACAAGGTGGAATTCAGGACCCTCACTCTCAGTGCTGGGTTACAGGGAGGAATTCAGGACCCTCACGCTCAGTGCTGGTTTAAAATGTTGAATTCAGGACCCTCACTCTCAGTGCTGGTTTACAAGGTGGAATTCAAGACCCTCACAGAAAGTGCTGTGTTACAAGATGGAATTCAGGACGCTCACGCTCAACGATGGGTTACAGTTGGAATTCAGGACCTTCACTCTCAGAGCTGGTTAATGAGGTGGAATTCAGGACCCTCACTGTCAGTGCTGGTTTACAAGGTGGAATTCAGCACCCTCACTCTCAGTGCTGGTTTACAAGGTGGAATTCAGCACCCTCACGCTCAGTGCTGGGTTACAGTGTGGAATTCAGGACCCTCACTCTGAGTGCTGGTTTATAAAGTGGAATTCAGGACACTCACGCTGAAAAATGGGTTAAAGTTCTAATTCAGGACCTTTACTCTCAGGGCTGGTTAATAAGGTGGAATTCAGGACCCTCACTGTCAGTGCTGGTTTACAAGGTGGAATTCAGGACCCTCACGCTCAGTGCTGGGTTACAGGGTGGAATTCAGGACCCTCACTCTCAGTGCTGGTTTACAAGGTGGAATTCAGGACCCTCACGCTCAGTGCTGGGTTACAGGGTGGAATTCAGGACCCTCACGCTCAGTGCTGGTTTACAAGGTGGAATTCAGGACTCTCAGTTTCAGTGCTGGTTTACTGGGTGGAATTCAGGACCCTCACTCTCAGTGCTGGTTTACAAGGTGGAATTCAGGACCCTCACTCTCAGTGCTGGTTTACAAGGTGGAATTCAGGACCCTCACGCTCAGTGCTGGTTTACAAGGTGGAATTCAGGACCCTCACTCTCAGTGCTGGTTTACAAGGTGGAATTCAGGACCCTCACTCTCAGTGCTGGTTTACAAGGTGGAATTCAGGACCCTCACGCTCAGAGCTGGGTTACAGGGTGGAATTCAGGACCCTCACTCTCAGTGCTGGTTTACAAGGTGGAATTCAGCACCCTCACGCTCAGTGCTGGGTTACAGTGTGGAATTCAGGACCCTCACTCTGAGTGCTGGTTTATAAAGTGGAATTCAGGACACTCACGCTCAAAGATGGGTTAAAGTTTGAATTCAGGACCTTTACTCTCAGGGCTGGTTAATAAGGTGGAATTCAGGACCCTCACTCTCAGTGCTGGTTTACAAGGTGGAATTCAGGACCCTCACGCTCAGTGCTGGTTTAAAATGTGGAATTCAGGACCCTCACTCTCAGTGCTGGTTTACAAGGTGGAATTCAGGACCCTCACTCTCAGTGCTGTGTTACAGGGTGGAATTCAGGACCCTCACGCTCAGTGTTGGTTTACAAGGTGGAATTCAGGACCCTCACGCTCAGTGCTGGTTTACAAGGTGGAATTCAGGACCCTCACTCTCAGTGCTGGTTTACAAGGTGGAATTCAGCACCCTCACTCTCAGTGCTGGTTTACAAGGTGGAATTCAGGACACTCACGCTCAGTGCTGGTTTACAAGGTGGAATTCAGGACCCTCACTCTCAGTGCTGGTTTACAAGGTGGAATTCAGTACCCTCACGCTCAGTGCTGGGATACAGGGTGGAATTCAGGACCCTCACTCTCAGGGCTGGTTTACAAAGTGGAATTCAGGACACTCACCCTCAAAGATGGGTTAAAGTTCGAATTCAGGACCTTTACTCTCAGGGCTGGTTAATAAGGTGGAATTCAGGACCCTCACTCTCAGTGCTGGTTTACAAGGTGGAATTCAGGACCCTCACTCTCAGTGCTGGTTTACAAGGTGGAATTCAGGACCCTCACGCTCAGTGCTGGTTTAAAATGTGGAATTCAGGACCCTTACTCTCAATACTGGTTTACAAGGTGGAATTCAAGACCCTCACAGAAAGTGCTGTGTTACAGGGTGGAATTCAGGACGCTCACGCTCAACGATGGGTTACAGTTGGAATTCAGGACCTTCACTCTCAGTGCTGGTTAATAAGGTGGAATTCAGGACCCTCACTCTCAGTGCTGGTTTACAAGGTGGAATTCAGCACCCTCACGCTCAGTGCTGGGTTACAGGGTGGAATTCAGGACCCTCACTCTCAGTACTGGTTTGCAAGGTGGAATTCAGCACCCTCACTCTCAGGGCTGGTTTACAAGGTGGAATTCAGGACCCTCAATCTCAGGGCTGGTTTACAAGGTGGAATTCAGGACCCTCAATCTCAGTGCTGGTTTACAAGTTGGAATTCATGACCCTCACGCTCAGTGCTGGGTTACAGGGTGGAATTCAGGACTCTCACTCTCAGTGCTAGTTTACAAGGTGGAATTCAGCACCCACACGCTCAGTGCTGGGTTACAGGATGGAATTCAGGACCCTCACTCTCAGGGCTGGTTTACAAGGTGGAATTCATGACCCTCACGCTCAGTGCTGGGATATAGGGTGGAAATCAGGACCCTCACGCTCAGTGTTGGTTGACAAGGAAGAATTCAGGACTCTCACGCACGGTGCTGGTTTACAAGGTGGAATTCAGGACCCTCACGCTCAGTGCTGGTTTACAAGGTGGAATTCAGGACCCTCACGCTCAGTGCTGGGTTACAAGGTGGAATTCAGGACTGTCACTCTCAGTGCTAGTTTACAAGGTGGAATTCAGCACCCTCACGCTCAGTGCTGGGTTACAGGGTGGAATTCAGGACCCTCACGCTCAGTGCTGGTTTAAAATGTTGAATTCAGGACCCTCACTCTCAGTGCTGGTTTACAAGGTGGAATTCAGGACCCTCACGCCCAGTGCTAGTTTGTAAGTTGGAATTCAGGACCCTCACGGATCGTGCTGTGTTACAGGGTGGATTTCAGGACCCTCACTCTCAGTGCTGGTTTACAAGGTGGAATTCAGGACCCTCACTCTCAGTGCTGGTTTACAAGGTGGAATTCAGGACCCTCACGCTCAGTGCTGGTTTACAAGGTGGAATTCAGGACCCTCACGCTCAGTGCTGGGTTACAGGGTGGAATTCAGGACCCTCACTCTCAGTGCTGGTTTACAAGGTGGAATTCAGGACCCTCACGCTCAGTGCTGGTTTAAAATGTGGAATTCAGGACCCTTACTCTCAGTGCTGGTTTACAAGGTGGAATTCAAGACCCTCACAGAAAGTGCTGTGTTACAGGATGGAATTCAGGACGCTCACGCTCAACGATGGGTTACAGTTGGAATTCAGGACCTTCACTCTCAGAGCTGGTTAATGAGGTGGAATTCAGGACCCTCACTGTCAGTGCTGGTTTACAAGGTGGAATTCAGCACCCTCACTCTCATTGCTGGGTTACAGGATGGAATTCAGGACCCTCACTCTCAGTGCTGGTTTACAAGGTGGAATTCAGCACCCACACGCTCAGTGCTGGTTTACAAGGTGGAATTCAGGACTCTCACTCTCAGTGCTGGTTTACAAGGTGGAATTCAGGACCCTCACTCTCAGTGCTGGTTTACAAGTTGGAATTCAGGACCCTCACGCTCAGTGCTGGGTTACAGGGTGGAATTCAGGACCCTCACTCTCAGTGCTGGTTTACAAGGTGGAATTCAGCACCCTCACGCTCAGTGCTGGGTTACAGGATGGAATTCAGGACCCTCACTCTCAGTGCTGGTTTACAAGGTGGAATTCAGGACCCTCACTCTCAGTGCTGGGACACAGGGTGGAAAACAGGACCCTCACGCTCAGTGTTGGTTTACAAGGTGGAATTCAGGACGCTCACGCTCAGTGCTGGTTTACAAGGTGGAATTCAGGACCCTCACGCCCAGTGCTGGTTTGGAAGTTGGAATTCAGGACCCTCACGCTCAGTGCTGGGTTACAGGGTGGAATTCAGGACCCTCAATCTCAGTACTGGTTTGCAAGGTGGAATTCAGCACCCTCACTCTCAGGGCTGGTTTACAAGGTGGAATTCAGGACCCTCAATCTCAGTGCTGGTTTACAAGTTGGAATTCATGACCCTGACGCTCATTGCTGGGTTACAGGGTGGAATTCAGGACTCTCACTCTCAGTGCTGGTTTACAAGGTGGAATTCAGGACCCACACTCTCAGTGCTGGGTTACAGGGTGGAATTCAGGACCCTCACTCTCAGTGCTGGTTTACAAGGAAGAATTCAGGACCCTCACGCTCAGTGCTGGGTTACAGGGAGGAATTCAGGACCCTCACGCTCAGTGCTGGGTTACAGGGTGGAATTCAGCACCCTCACGCTCAGTGCTGGTTTAAAATGTTGAATTCAGGACCCTCACTCTCAGTTCTGGTTTACAAGGTGGAATTCAGGACCCTCACTCTCAGTGCTGGTTGATAACGTGGAATTCAGGACCCTCACGGAACGTGCTGTGTTACAGGGTGGATTTCAGGACCCTCACTCTCATTGCTAGTTTACAAGGTGGAATTCAGGACCCACACGCTCAGTGCTGGGTTACAGGGTGGAATTCAGGACCCTCACTCTCAGTGCTGGTTTACAAGGTGGAATTCAGGACCCTCACTCTCAGTGCTGGTTTGCAAGGTGGAATTCAGGACCCTCACGCTCAGTGCTTGGATACAGGGTGGAATTCAGGACCCTCAATCTCAGTGCTGGTTTACAAGGTGGAATTCAGGACCCTCACGCTCAGTGCTGGGTTACAAGGTGGAATTCAGGACCCTCACTCTCAGTGCTGGTTTACAAGGTGGAATTCAGGACCCTCACGCCCAGTGCTGGTTTGCAATTTGGAATTCAGGACCCTCACGCTCAGTGCTGGATACAGGGTGGAATTCAGGACCCTCAATCTCAGTGCTGGTTTGCAAGGTGGAATTCAGGACATTCACTCTCAGTGCTGGTTTACAAGGTGGAATTCAGGACCCTCACGCTCAGTGCTGGGTTACAGGGTGGAATTCAGGACCCTCACTCTCAGTGCTGGTTTACAAGGTGGAATTCAGCACCCTCACGCTCAGTGCTGGGTTACAGAATGGAATTCAGGACCCTCACTCTCAGGGCTGGTTTGCAAGGTGGAATTCAGGACCCTTATTCTCAGTGCTGGGATATAGGGTGGAAATCAGGACCCTCACGCTCAGTGCTGGTTTACAAGGTGGAATTCAGGACCCTCACGCTCAGTGCTGGATACAGGGTGGAATTCAGGACCCTCACTCTCAGGGCTGGTTTACAAGGTGCAATCCTGGACCCTCACTGTCATTTCTGGTTTACAAGTTGGAATTCAGGACCCTGTCTCAGTGCTGGTTGATAAAGTGGAATTCAGGACCCTCACGGATCGTGCTGTGTTACAGGGTGGACTTCAGGACCCTCACTCTCATTGCTGGTTTACAAGGTGGAATTCAGGACCCTCCCGTTCAGTGCTGGTTTACAGGGTGGAATTCAGCACCCTCATGCTCAGTGCTGGTTCACAACTTGTAATTCATGACCCTCACGCTCAGTGCTGGTTTACAAGGTGGAATTCAGGACCCTCACTCTCAGTGCTGGGTTACAAGGTGGAATTCAGGACCCTCACTCTCAGTGCTGGTTTACAAGGTGGAATTCAGGACTCTCACTCTCAGTGCTGGTTTACAAGGTGGAATTCAGGACCCTCACGCTCAGTGCTGGTTTAAAATGTTGAATTCAGGACCCTCACTCTCAGTTCTGGTTTACAAGGTGGAATTCAGGACCCTGTCTCAGTGCTGGTTGATAACGTGGATTCAAGACCCTCACGGAACGTGCTGTGTTACAGGGTGGATTTCAGGACCCTCACTCTCAGTGCTGGTTTACAAGGTGGAATTCAGGACCCTCACGCTCAGTGCTGGGTTACAGGGTGGAATTCAGGACCCTCACTCTCAGGGCTGGTTTACAAGGTGGAATTCAGCACCCTCACGCTCAGTGCTGGGTTACAGTGTGGAATTCAGGACCCTCACTCTGAGTGCTGGTTTATAAAGTGGAATTCAGGACACTCACGCTCAAAGATGGGTTAAAGTTCTAATTCAGGACCTTTACTCTCAGGGCTGGTTTACAAGGTGGAATTCAGGACCCTCACGCTCAGTGCTGGTTTACAATGTGGAATTCAGGACCCTCACTCTCAGTGCTGGTTTACAAGGTGGAATTCAGCACCCTCACTCTCAGGGCTGGTTTACAAGGTGGAATTCAGGACCCTCACGCTCAGTGCTGGTTTACAAGGTGGAATTCAGGACCCTCACTCTCAGTGCTGGTTTACAAGGTGGAATTCAGGACCCTCACGCTCAGTGCTGGGTTACAGGGTGGAATTCAGGACTCTCACTCTCAGTGCTGGTTTACAAGGTGGAATTCAGCACCCACACCTCAGTGCTGGGTTACAGAATGGAATTCAGGACCCTCACTCTCAGGGCTGGTTTACAAGGTGGAATTCAGGACCCTCACGCTCAGTGCTGGGATATAGGGTGGAAATCAGGACCCTCACTCTCAGTGTTGGTTTACAAGGTGGAATTCAGCACACACACGCCCCAGTGCTGGTTTGCAACATGGAATTCAGGACCCTCACGCCCAGTGCTGGTTTGCAAGATGGAATTCAGGACCCTCCCGCTCAGTGCTGGGTTACAAGGTGGAATTCAGGACTCTCACTCTCATTGCTAGTTTACAAGGTGGAATTCAGCACCCACACGCTCAGTGCTGGGTTACAGGGAGGAATTCAGGACTCTCACGCTCAGTGCTGGGTTACAGGGTGGAATTCAGCACCCTCACGCTCAGTGCTGGTTTAAAATGTTGAATTCAGGACCCTCACTCTCAGTGCTGGTTTACAAGGTGGAATTCAGGACCCTGTCTCAGTGCTGGTTGATTACGTGGATTCAAGACCCTCACCGAACCTGCTGTGTTACAGGGTGGATTTCAGGACCCTCACTCTCAGTGCTGGTTTACAAGGTGGAATTCAGGACCCTCACGCTCAGTGCTGGGTTACAGGGTGGAATTCAGGACCCTCACTCTCAGTGCTGGTTTACAAGGTGGAATTCAGGACCCTCACTCTCAGTGCTGGTTTGCAAGGTGGAATTCAGGACCCTGACGCTCAGTGCTGGATACAGGGTGGAATTCAGGACCCTCAATCTCAGTGCTGGTTTACAAGGTGGAATTCAGGACCCTCACGCTCAGTGCTGGGTTACAGGGTGGAATTCAGGACCCTCACTCTCAGGGCTGGTTTACAAGGTGGAATTCAGGACCCTCACACCCAGTGCTGGTTTGCAAGATGGAATTCAGGACCCTCCCGCCTAGTGCTGGTTTGCATTTTGGAATTCAGGACCCTTACGCTCAGTGCTGGATACAGGGTGGAATTCAGGACCCTCAATCTCAGTGCTGGTATGCAAGGTGAAATTCAGCAACCTCACGCCCAGTGCTGGTTTGCAAGATGGAATTCAGGACCCTCCCACTCAGTGCTGGGTTACAAGGTGGAATTCAGCACCCACACCTCAGTGCTGGGTTACAGAATGGAATTCAGGACCCTCACTCTCAGGGCTGGTTTACAAGGTGGAATTCAGGACCCTCACGCTCAGTGCTGGGATATAGGGTGGAAATCAGGACCCTCACACTCAGTGCTGGTTTACAAGGAAGAATTCAGGACCCTCACGCCCAGTGCTGGGCTACAAGATGGAATTCAGGACCCTCCCGCTCAGTGCTGGGTTACAGGGTGGAATTCAGGACTCTCACTCTCAGTTCTGGTTTACAAGGTGGAATTCAGGACCCTGTCTCAGTGCTGGTTGATAACGTGGATTCAAGACCCTCACGGAACCTGCTGTGTTACAGGGTGGATTTCAGGACCCTCACTCTCAGTGCTGGTTTACAAGGTGGAATTCAGGACCCTCACGCTCAGTGCCTGGATACAGGGTGGAATTCAGTACCCTCATGCTCAGTGCTGGTTTACAAGGTGGAATTCAGGACCCTCACGCTCAGTGCTGGTTTACAAGGTGGAATTCAGGACCCTCAATCTCAGTGCTGGTTTACAAGGTGGAATTCAGCACCCTCACTCTCAGTGCTGGTTTACAAGGTGGAATTCAGGACCCTCACTCTCAGTGCTGGTTTACAAGGTGGAATTCAGGACCCTCACGCTCAGTGCTGGTTTGAAATGTGGAATTCAGGACCCTCACTCTCAGTTCTGGTTTACAAGGTGGAATTCAGGACCCTTTCTCAGTGCTGGTTGATAACGTGGATTCAAGACCCTCACGGAACGTGCTGTGTTACAGGGTGGATTTCAGGACCCTCACTCTCAGTGCTGGTTTACAAGGTGGAATTCAGGACCCTCACGCTCAGTGCTGGGTTACAGGGTGGAATTCAGGACCCTCACTCTCAGTGCTGGTTTACAAGGTGGAATTCAGCACCCTCACGCTCAATGCTGGGTTACAGTGTGGAATTCAGGACCCTCACTCTGAGTGCTGGTTTACAAAGTGGAATTCAGGACACTCACGCTCAAAGATGGGTTAAAGTTCGAATTCAGGACCTTTACTCTCAGGGCTGGTTAATAAGGTGGAATTCAGGACCCTCACTGTCAGTGCTGGTTTACAAGGTGGAATTCAGGACCCTCACTCTCAGTGCTGGTTTACAAGGTGGAATTCAGGACCCTCACTCTCAGTGCTGGTTTACAAGGTGGAATTCAGCACCCTCACGCTCAGTGCTGGTTTACAAGGTGGAATTCAGGACCCTCAATCTCAGTGCTGGTTTACAAGTTGGAATTCATGACCCTCACTCTCATTGCTGGGTTACAGGGTGGAATTCAGGACTCTCACTCTCAGTGCTAGTTTACAAGGTGGAATTCAGCACCCACACCTCAGTGCTGGGTTACAGAATGGAATTCAGGACCCTCACTCTCAGGGCTGGTTTACAAGGTGGAATTCATGACCCTCACGCTCAGTGCTGGGATATAGGGTGGAAATCAGGACCCTCACGCTCAGTGTTGGTTGACAAGGAAGAATTCAGGACTCTCACGCACAGTGCTGGTTTACAAGGTGGAATTCAGGACCCTCACGCCCAGTGCTGGTTTGCAAGATGGAATTCAGGACCCTCACGCTCAGTGCTGGGTTACAAGGTGGAATTCAGGACTCTCACTCTCATTGC